>NC_053398.1:145431299-145503799 GCF_905171765.1 Bufo bufo | reverse complement strand
TAAAACCAAGTCCATGTTTTTCTTCCTGGCCCAGACGGAGCAGGGCGACATCTTCAAGATCACGCTGGAGACGGACGAGGACATGGTGAGGACTGCGGCTTTACTTGTAACCTGCCCAAAGTGAGGCATTGTAATGCTGTCTCCTGACCGCCTGCACCTCCCCCCTCAGGTTACTGAAATCCGCCTGAAGTACTTTGATACTGTCCCAGTGGCCACGGCAATGAGCGTCTTGAAGACTGGCTTCCTCTTTGTGGCTTCAGAGTTTGGGAACCAGTAAGTGTCCCCCTGATATGGTCAAGGGGTACATTCTGATGTGATTGGGGAATTGACGGTTTTTCTCTTCCGCAGTTACCTGTATCAGATCGCTCATCTGGGTGATGATGATGAGGAGCCGGAGTTCTCCTCCGCCATGCCCCTAGAGGAAGGAGATACGTTCTTCTTTCAGCCTCGTCCTCTAAAGAACCTGGTGCTGGTGGATGAGCAGGACAGTCTGTCCCCCATCATGTCCTGCCAGGTAAGATCTCTGGTTTGAAGCGTGTAGTGACCCCTTCTAAGGTGACCCGGATCTAAACCTCTGCTCTGTCCATTCTTTAGATTGCTGACTTGGCCAATGAAGACACTCCTCAGTTGTACGTGGCTTCTGGACGGGGTCCCCGCTCTTCTCTCAGGGTCCTGAGGCACGGGCTCGAGGTGAGATGTGACCTTGTCTGACCTCTTCTTCTTTTTGTGCGCTGTGATGATGATTTCTCATGTCTCTTCTCTGACCTCCATCCTGGAGAAGATATTGATTTCTGACAGTTGCTGACATGTAGCATGCGGAGAAGGAGGCGGCACGTCCTTTCTGGATGTTGATCCACTGTTTCTTTTTCTCAGGTCTCTGAAATGGCTGTCTCAGAGCTGCCCGGTAACCCCAATGCCGTGTGGACCGTGAGGCGACACATTGAAGGTTGGTAGTGCCCGCTCTGTGGGGGGTTCGGGTGGCAGGCGTAGCTCCTCAGCACTATAGACTCTGCGTTGTCTGTAGCGATGCGGCTCGTGGATCACTACTGACTCCATTGTGGCCAGCATCATCGTTCCCTTCTATTGGGGTTCATGCCCGGCCCACCCACTCTATAGCCAGAGTCCCAGTCATAAAAGCCCGTCTCCTGCAGTAACAGTGGTAGAGGAGTGGGGGGTTATAGCCGCCTGAACGAGGCGGGTGTGAAGTCCGGACAGTAGAATCCTATTAATGACACCCTGGGTCCAGTCACCATAATGGCGGTCTTTGCAGGAATTTACTGGAAGCCCCATGTGCTGTGGCCGTTCTCCATCCTCTCCTGTAGCCGGGGTGTTGGATAGCGCCCAGCATTGTGCAGGCAAATGGCGAGTGTCCTCTGTAGTGGGCCCCCAGCTGCCTCCTCCCTGACGGGGCCCCGGCTTCCTTTTTTTTATTTTTCTTGTCATCTATGGCGGCTCATACTAACGCTGGCTGGTACTTGGTGATACTCTCCCAATACCAAGCCTCTGTTTTTCTTCCACAGGTGGCTGCTGGTGGAGGTGGTGCTGCTATAACCCCCCTCCACACACGCAGGTGTGTATCAGTCCTATCTGCTGATGTCCTGTCTCCTTGCTATTTGTGGTGGCCATGCCTATGGAAACCAGTTTAATATTTCCTGAAGCCGGCCTCAGCCCTGGGGCTGCACAAACATCAGAATCGCCACCATGCTTCAAACCACATGAAATCACACACAGACGCGTGGCCGGAGTCGCCTGGGATTGTGGGTGCAGGGCTGTCCCTTTAATCAGATGTGTGCTTCTTGTTGGTTGCGGCCTCTGCCGCTCTGGGCACAGTCTGTGAATACACATGTACCTGGTGTGAGCAGTGCTACAGACTGGCAAATGTGCTTCCCGTTTCACATCTTAAAGGGAACCTGTCACCTCAAAAACGCATATAAAACCGCCAGCATTACCTTATAGTAGCCCCCAGTCTGTTCATAATCATGTGTTTGATCCGCTAGTCTGATGCTCATTTGCTTTTAAAAAAACTATATTTTAAGCGCCATCTTGCCTGTCAGCTTCAAGTCAAGGGGGCAGCGGCTTCCTTGTTTCAAGTCGAGGTAAGCACGCCCCCTAACCGTCCCTCTCGTGTTTGATTAACAGCCTGAAGTGCGTCCGGGATCGCAGAAGTCTCACGCGTGCGCGGTGTTCCGCTGAAAGCCGGCTAACAGCCGGAGGCGGGATCGCACCTTACCAAGGAGCGCACCGCGCAAGGCTTCTGGCTGTCAATCAAACAAGAGAGGGGACAGTTAGGGGGCGTGCTTACCTCGACTTGAAGCTGACCGGCAAGATGGCACTTAAAATGTCGTCCTTTAGGCAAATGAGCATCAGATTACCGGATCAAACATGTGATTTATATGAATAGTGTTGAGCAAACTTGTGTTTTAAGTTCGGCGTCTAAAGTTCGGGTTATCGAAGAATCATGTTATGGATTCCGCTACCACGGACCATAACGGAATTTAGAATCCATAACTCGATTCTTCGGTAACCCGAACTTTAGACGCCGAATTTAAAACACAAGTTCGCTCAACGCTAATTATGAACAGACTGGGGGCTACTATAAGGTAATGCTGGTGGCTTAATATGCGTTTCTGAGGTGACCGGTTCCCTTTAACTGAATTTTCTACTCTACTTTGGGTGGGGGGGGGGGAGATCAATTCAAACCAGGGCAGCAGAGGAGTTAGGCCGAAAGCACACGGCCGTGGAACACGGACGTTAGCGGTCCATGGTATCCCGGCCTGGCATCCTGAGAGCAGGATCGCAGGGCGACATTGTTTGCTATGACGCCTAGCCCTTCGTGCAGCGGCGACACAATGACGCCGTGCGCTCCTGCTGTCAGCAGGATGCCAGGCCGGGATTCCATGGACCGCTCACATCCGTGTTCCACGGCCGTGTGCATTCGGCCTTACTCCTAGGAAAAAAAAATTCAGACATTTCCTTTGTAATATCTCTGGTTGCTGCCAGTGAATGCTAGCATTCTTTACATCCAGAGGCTGAACCCCTTCCTACACAGGTGTATGACTTGTCAGAACTCTCCTTTATCCGATGGCTCGGCCTCAGGATGTAGATAACCTTTCCGTTTACTGACAGCAAATGGAGATCTTGAAAGATGGGGAGGGGCTTTACCTACAGAGAACGGGGCGAATTCACATGCAGCAGATTTGTCTGAGAACCCGTTTCCTCAGAGTGGGGTCTTGTAGCATCGCCCGTTTTTATGGCTATACGTAACTTTGCTTGCTCTCGCTGACTCCAACCATCTCCTGGGTGGGGAGGGGGGGGGGTGTAATGGCCCGTGCAATGCGGCTCATAGAGACGTGTCTCCGTATTCTGCACTGACCAATCCTGGTAACCGTCCTTCTTGCAGAGGAGTATGACTCGTACATCATCGTGTCCTTCGTGAACGCCACCCTGGTACTCTCTATTGGTGAGACTGTAGAAGAAGTGACAGATTCTGGGTTTCTGGGGACAACCCCAACCCTGTCCTGTTCTCTGTTGGGAGAAGACGCCTTGGTCCAGGTAGGTCCTGATGACGACTCGCAGTAGGGACGTGTGGGACATTGCTGCACATCTATTCATGCCCCTTCTTCCTTAGGTCTATCCTGATGGAATCCGGCACATTCGAGCAGACAAGAGAGTCAATGAGTGGAAGACTCCGGGGAAGAAGATAATAGTGAAGTGTGCGGTGAACCAGCGGCAGGTGGTGATCGCTCTGACCGGGGGCGAGCTGGTCTACTTTGAGATGGACCCTGTAAGTTCCTGCTCTCTTCACATCAGTTTGTGTGATATCTGCAGTGCGCATCTTACCAGTTTGTCATGTATTCCCCCAGTCAGGGCAGCTAAACGAGTACACTGAGAGGAAGGAAATGTCCGCGGATGTCGTGTGCATGAGCCTGGCCAACGTGCCGCCAGGGGAGCAGCGGTCACGCTTCCTGGCAGTTGGGCTGGTGGACAATACTGTCAGAATCATCTCTCTGGACCCATCTGTAAGTGTGGCAGGCAGCGGGAAATGTCATGTAATATTGCTGCACCTTGCACTTGATGTTCTTATAATCGCCTCCCTCCTTTCCCGCTAGGACTGTCTGCAGCCACTCAGTATGCAGGCGCTCCCCGCACAGCCGGAGGCGCTGTGTATCGTGGAGATGGGAGGTGCGGAGAGGCAGGATGAGCTCGGGGAGAGAGGCTCCATTGGTTTTCTCTATCTCAACATTGGACTTCAGGTGAGAAATGGCTGTACATCCGTACGTTGCTGTGGTGTGCTCATTTACACATCAATGGGACCCTCTCTGTTCATGATGGGGCGCTATTCTTGTCCCAGATTGGAAATTTATAGCATATCCTATCTGTATGCCATAAATGTCCGGGGGTGACGACCCCCACTAAGGCGCACTCTTTCTGCAGAATGGTGTGCTGCTCAGAACTGTGCTGGATCCTGTAACCGGTGACCTGTCTGACACCAGAACTCGCTATCTAGGGTCCCGGCCAGTCAAGTTGTTTCGTGTGAGGATGCAGGGTCAAGAGGCGGTAAGTACAAGGAGCTGGTGCATGTGTAAGATCTCTGCTGTCTGTCGGTTGTAGTCAGCGCTTGGCTTCTGTTTCAGGTACTGGCCATGTCCAGTCGTTCCTGGCTCAGCTATTCCTACCAGTCTCGTTTCCACCTCACTCCCCTATCGTACGAGACCCTGGAGTACGCGTCCGGCTTCGCGTCAGAACAGTGTCCAGAAGGCATAGTGGCCATTTCAACCAATACCCTGAGGTCAGTCATTCGCTGGATTGTTCTAACTTAGAATTGTGCCGGACGATGGGCGAGGCGTCAGCTAGATAAAATTTCTTTCTCCCCCGGACAGAATTTTGGCTCTGGAGAAGTTGGGTGCGGTGTTTAACCAAGTGGCTTTCCCTCTCCAGTACACACCACGAAAGTTTGTGATCCATCCGGAAAGTAATAACTTGATTATCATTGAAACAGACCACAATGCTTATACAGAGGCCACCAAGGCTCAGCGCAAGCAGCAGATGGCAGAGGTAAGCGGTGGGCAGGGGCCGGCAATGGAGCGTTGCCCAACTGTGGTGTGTAGCCCATATCTTCAGAGTGAAGCGAACGCATGGTAACCCCTTATCCCGATGGATTCTTGCAGGAAATGGTTGAAGCTGCAGGAGAAGATGAGCGAGAGCTGGCTGCAGAAATGGCGGCTGCATTCCTCAATGAGAACCTGCCAGAGTCCATTTTTGGAGCCCCAAAAGCTGGAAATGGGCAGTGGGCGTCCGTCATCCGGGTGATGAATCCAATCCAGGGGAACACCCTGGACCTGGTCCAGTTGGAGCAGAATGAGGCAGCCTTCAGGTGAGCTGGTGTTGACGTCCCTCTTCGTGGACATGGCCTTTATGCTTCTGTGTGAAATTCATGTCTTGTTGTCCCCTGCGCAGTGTGGCGGTGTGTCGGTTCAGTAACACGGGAGACGACTGGTACGTCTTGGTTGGCGTTGCCAAAGACCTGATCCTGAACCCCCGCTCTGTGGCCGGAGGACTGGTCTACACTTACAAGCTGGTGAACAATGGAGAGAAGCTGGAGTTTGTGCACAAGGTTTGTACAGGCGTCTCATCTGCCCGGTACCTGCGCGGTACGTGGCAGTCACCCCGTAACTGTGCGCGTTTTATCCCCGCAGACCCCCGTGGAGGAAGTCCCCGCTGCAATTGCTCCTTTCCAAGGTCGAATCTTGATAGGAGTCGGCAAACTGCTGAGAATTTACGATCTGGGGAAGAAGAAGCTTCTGAGGAAATGTGAAAACAAGGTGGGTGGGTGTTGTGCGCCACCCTGCAGTCCAGGCAGCAGCTTGCCGGCTCCTCAGGGGTTAATTAATCTGTTCCATTTCACAGCACATTGCAAACTTCATTGTGGGCATACAGACCATCGGGCAGCGCATCATCGTCTCCGACGTACAGGAAAGCTTCATATGGGTGCGCTACAAGCGCAACGAGAACCAGCTGGTCATATTCGCCGATGATACGTATCCTCGCTGGGTCACTCACTCCTCCCTGCTGGACTACGAGACCGTGGCCGGCGCTGACAAGTTTGGGAACATCTGTGTGGTGAGTCCGTAGTCCGTGTGAATGCCGTCCACCACGGATGGTCTAATGTGACCGCACCTGGACCTTGTGTCGGCCCGAAGGTGCGGCTACCTCACTAGGGGGTGTGGCTTAGCAGGAAAGGGTGTGGCCTAATATGCACATATAAGAATAGGCCAATCAAGCTTGCACTGTTTTTGGATTAGTAAGTCTTCCCATTGACTCTACCCACCTACAGCCGGCCTCCCGGGCGATGTGGGACATGGACTCGCAGTCCTGTCTGTATCTTTCCCCGTGCTTGGTCCCTGCAGACTGCAGCTTCCTGACGACGTAATGTCTTTTCTGCAGATCCGGCTGCCTCAGAATATAAATGATGATGTTGATGAAGATCCAACTGGTAACAAGGCTTTGTGGGACCGAGGGCTGCTGAACGGAGCCTCTCAGAAGGTGCTGTATATCCGGGGGGGCTGCCGTGCTTGTATCTGTGAATCTGGCTCTTACCCATATTTTTCTATTTTTCTGCTGCAGGCAGAGGTGATTGTGAACTATCATGTAGGAGAGACGGTGCTGTCGCTGCAGAAGACGACGCTTATCCCCGGGGGCTCCGAGTCTCTGGTCTACACTACTTTATCTGGAGGCATTGGCATCCTTGTCCCATTTACTTCCCATGAGGTATGGATGTGCTTACGTAGCTCAATCTAGGGGTCTCGACCTGTGGTACCCTAGACTCTCTAGAGGGTGCGTACCATAGGCAGCACAGTGAGTGCCAGTGCTTCCCATCCAGGGTTCTGTGGGACCACGACAGATTGGGCATGCTCAGCTCTACGACCACCATCGATTCAAGGAAGGAGAGGAGGCTTTATGTGCAGCTCTGAGCCTAGTGTCTGCTTAAGGCCTCTTTCACACGGGCGTTGCGGAAAAATGTGCGGGTGCGTTGTGGGAACACCCGCGATTTTTCCGCACGAGTGCAAAACATTGTAATGCGTTTTGCACTCGCGTGAGAAAAATCGCGCGTGTTTGGTACCCAAACCCGAACTTCTTCACAGAAGTTCGGGCTTGGGATCGGTGTTCTGTAAATAGTATTATTTTCCCTTTATAACCAGGGCTGTGGAGTCGGTAGATAAATGTTCCGACTCCTCAGTTTTATGTACTTCCGACCCCGACTCCGACTCCGACTCCTCTGTATTAATATGCAAATGTATTTTATACATTCCTTGAGGGAAAGAAACGCAACCTCCCACAGGACTACTGGCTGGGAAGCTGCTTTCTCCTTTGTGTGCTGATCTTCTGCTGAAGATAGGGCAGTGGGGGGATCCAGGACGGGGCATTTATTCTAAAACATGATTTTCCTAGGAGAATCCCATAGTCATGTTTAAAGTTTAAGCTAACAATCAGAGTTTACAAGTTTTTATAGCCTTAGCTAAATGACAGCAGTTTTTCCAATGGTTTACAGCTTCAGTCTTGAGCTATTGGCCCTCCATTCCCTTCACTTATACAAGTGTCTCACTCTCTAGTCCTGCAAAAAACATATCAGTGAGAGGCTAGGTTACACATGGACGCTGCGTTCCCTGTAAAAGCAGAACACAACACTATGGAAAGTATAAGTATTGCAGCTCCTAATTGTGCGTTGCGTGCCATATAGTGAAGCACATGAAAAGCATGCTTCTTCACGGTCACTTAACGTGTTCGTTTTGCGGTTACGTGAGGCACTGCATGCATTGGTCTTTATTCTTACAGTAGAGAAGTCATTAATTATAACTTTTTGTGAATTGGGACATTTAAACTTGCTTTTTTTTTTTTTATTCCAATCTAAATTTAGTAGGAGTAGGAGTCAGTCGGTGCATTGTTTGCCGACTCCAGGTACCCAAAATTTCCTCTGACTCCTCGACTCCTACTCCACAGCCCTGCTTATAACATGGTTATAAGGGAAAATAATAGCATTCTGAATACAGAATGCATAGTAAAACAGCGCTGGAGGGGTTAAAAAAAAATAAAAAATCATTTAACTCGCCTTAATCCACTTGCTCGCGATGCCCGGCATCTCCGTCTGACTCTTTTACTGTATAGGACCTGTGGAGAGCATTAACTATAGTTTAAGGACCTGGGATGACGTCACTCTGGTCATCACATGATCTTTTACCATGGTGAATCACCATGGTAAAAGATCATGTGACGTACCATGTGATGACCAGAGTGATGTCATCCCAGGTCCTTAAACTATAGTTAATGCTCTCCACAGGTCCTATACAGTAAAAGAGTCAGACGGAGATGCCGGGCATCGCGAGCAAGTGGATTAAGGTGAGTTAAATGATTTTTTATTTTTTTTTAACCCCTCCAGCGCTGTTTTACTTTGCATTCTGTATTCAGAATGCTATTATTTTCCCTTTATAACCATGTTATAAGGGAAAATAATAAGGTTCGGGTCTCCATCCCGATCGTCTCCTAGCAACCGTGCGTGAAAATCGCACCGCATCCGCACTTGCTTGCGGATGATTGCGATTTTCACGCAACCCCATTCATTTCTATGGGGCCTGCGTTACGTGAAAAACGCACAAAGAGGAGCATGCTGTGATTTTCACGCAACGCAAAAGTGATGCGTGAAAATCACCGCTCATGTGAACAGCCCCATAGAAATGAATGGGTCGGTATTCAGTGCGGGTGCAATGCTTTCACCTCCCGCATCGCATCCGCGCGGAAAACTCGCTCGTGTGAAAGGGGCCTAACAGTGCTACAGATCGGTGCAATGATGTCGTCATGATGCTCTGTGTCAGGACTGGGTACTGGGCAGAAGACCTCTCTCTTCCTGGCTACCGGGCAGAAGACCTCTCTCTCCCTGGCTACCGGGCAGAAGACCTCTCTCTCCCTGGGTACCGGGCAGAAGACCTCTCTCTCCCTGGGTACCGGGCAGAAGACCTCTCTCTTCCTGGGTACCGGGCAGAAGACCTCTCTCTTCCTGGGTACCGGGCAGAAGACCTCTCTCTTCCTGGGTACCGGGCAGAAGACCTCTCTCTTCCTGGGTACCGGGCAGAAGACCTCTCTCTTCCTGGGTACCGGGCAGAAGACCTCTCTCTTCCTGGGTACCGGGCAGAAGACCTCTCTCTCCCTGGCTACCGGGCAGAAGACCTCTCTCTCCCTGGGTACCGGGCAGAAGACCTCTCTCTCCCTGGGTACCGGGCAGAAGACCTCTCTCTTCCTGGGTACCGGGCAGAAGACCTCTCTCTTCCTGGGTACCGGGCAGAAGACCTCTCTCTTCCTGGGTACCGGGCAGAAGACCTCTCTCTTCCTGGGTACCGGGCAGAAGACCTCTCTCTTCCTGGGTACCGGGCAGAAGACCTCTCTCTTCCTGGGTACCGGGCAGAAGACCTCTCTCTTCCTGGGTACCGGGCAGAAGACCTCTCTCTTCCTGGGTACCGGGCAGAAGACCTCTCTCTTCCTGGGTACCGGGCAGAAGACCTCTCTCTTCCTGGGTACCGGGCAGAAGACCTCTCTCTTCCTGGGTACCGGGCAGAAGACCTCTCTCTTCCTGGGTACCGGGCAGAAGACCTCTCTCTTCCTGGGTACCGGGCAGAAGACCTCTCTCTTCCTGGGTACCGGGCAGAAGACCTCTCTCTTCCTGGGTACCGGGCAGAAGACCTCTCTCTTCCTGGGTACCGGGCAGAAGACCTCTCTCTTCCTGGGTACCGGGCAGAAGACCTCTCTCTTCCTGGGTACCGGGCAGAAGACCTCTCTCTTCCTGGGTACCGGGCAGAAGACCTCTCTCTTCCTGGGTACCGGGCAGAAGACCTCTCTCTTCCTGGGTACCGGGCAGAAGACCTCTCTCTTCCTCCTCAAATCGCTGATGAGTGTCAGAGGCAAAATCTATAGCACTGTGCTGTGGAGCTGCTGGGAGTAGTAGTGTTTTCAGAGCCGTGTATGAGCGTTCTTGAGAAGCTCTGCTGAACCCTCGCGGCGCTCCGCTAGACACTCAGTCTGGGTGCTGCAGAAATAACAGGTGGCTGGTGTGAATGACGGGCGCCTGATGAGCAGCGGTACTTTGGTCTGTGACTATCTTGCAGGGTTCCTGATGGGTTCTTTCCCACCTCTCCCCACAGGATCATGATTTCTTCCAGCACGTAGAGATGCACATGCGCTCCGAGCACCCCCCCATCTGTGGGCGAGACCACCTCAGCTTCCGCTCCTATTACTTCCCTGTTAAGGTAGGTCATGTAAATGTATGTCCAGGGCACAGGACTGGGCTGCTGACTAAGAACAGACTGGTTGGTGATAATCGGGAGCCACCAGCAGAGGGAATGGGCTTGTCGCCTGTAACCATGGAGACGCATTGCTCTGCATAGGAAGCATGGCCTTCCTGACCGCTAACCTTGGCCGCCCCTGCTTCATTTTTCAGAATGTGATTGATGGAGACTTGTGTGAACAGTTCAACTCCATGGAGCCAATCAAGCAGAAGAGCGTGGCTGAGGAGCTGGACAGGACGCCACCCGAGGTCTCGAAGAAGCTGGAAGACATCCGTACACGATACGCCTTCTAGTGAGGCCGCCGGGTTCCTGCCGCATCGGCACCTGATGGATCCTGGGGAGGGGACGTGTCTCGCCTTCATCTCGCCTAACCAGTGATTCTCACCCGATTTTAAACTTGCAGTTTCACTTTAGATCCCACGTCCGGCTTTGTACATAGTTTTGTAAAATGATTTTTTTTTTTTAATGGTCGTTTGGCAGAATGTTCGTCAGTGAGCCCTGTGATGGGCGCAATAAATGAGATTTTCTATGTATTGTGTACGTTTTTTTGCACTTTCCAGCATTTACTGGGGGTTAACCTTCTAATATACTTCGTTTGAACCACTTGCTCACACAGCGGAGGGTTTGTTACATTGTCAGGACCGGTTACTGGACCTTCCTGGTGATGGCATTATTTAGGAGACTGTTACTTAGGCGATTGCCTCTCGTGTGTGGCTGCGGGAGTATGTGAGGCAGCAGAGTGATGAAATCCAGCCGCCGTTATAAATACTCATCCTGCTGTTATTTGTGAACAGGAGCCTTAAGTCCCCTTTCCTTTATGGCGATCATATGATCCGCTCCGTACACGAGGGGAATGTTGATCTCAAGCTGCAGTTAAATATATTCCTGTTCCAGCTGAAGGGCGCAGCATATGGGACGCTCCATAGACGGACACTCTGTGCGGCAGCCATACATTAACCCTGCAGTCACCTGTTCTACAGCGGAGCGACATCGCTCAGTGGGTTCTTACCCAGCTTTCCTTTTCTCCTCCACCACAGATCTGACCAGTTCTACAGTGGGATGGGAGTCACGGTATGGAATTGGGCAGATTTGTCCTTAAAGGGAACCTGTCACTCTTGTGGTATATTGTGCTGTCCTCTCACTGTATACTCCAGAGCTGCACTCACTATTCTGCTGGTGCAGTCACTGTGTACATACATTACTTATCCTGTACTGATCCTGAGTTACATCCTGTATTATACTCCAGAGCTGCACTCCCTATTCTGCTGGTGCAGTCACTGTGTACATACATTACTTATCCTGTACTGATCCTGAGTTACATCCTGTATTATACTCCAGAGCTGCACTCACTATTCTGCTGGTGGTCACTGTGTACATACATTACTTATCCTGTACTGATCCTGAGTTACATCCTGTATTATACTCCAGAGCTGCACTCCCTATTCTGCTGGTGCAGTCACTGTGTACATACATTACTTATCCTGTATTGTTCCTCAGTTACATCCTGTATTATACTCCAGAGCTGCACTCACTATTCTGCTGGTGCAGTCACTGTGTACATACATTACTTATCCTGTACTGATCCTGAGTTACATCCTGTATTATACTCCAGAGCTGCACTCACTATTCTGCTGGTGGTCACTGTGTACATACATTACTTATCCTGTACTGATCCTGAGTTACATCCTGTATTATACTCCAGAGCTGCACTCCCTATTCTGCTGGTGCAGTCACTGTGTACATACATTACTTATCCTGTACTGATCCTGAGTTACATCCTGTATTATACTCCAGAGCTGCACTCACTATTCTGCTGGTGCAGTCACTGTGTACATACATTACTTATCCTGTACTGATCCTGAGTTACATCCTGTATTATACTCCAGAGCTGCACTCACTATTCTGCTGGTGCAGTCACTGTGTACATACATTACTTATCCTGTACTGATCCTGAGTTACATCCTGTATTATACTCCAGAGCTGCACTCACTATTCTGCTGGTGCAGTCACTGTGTACATACATTACTTATCCTGTACTGATCCTGAGTTACATCCTGTATTATATTCCAGAGCTGCACTCACTATTCTGCTGGTGCAGTCACTGTGTACATACATTACTTATCCTGTACTGATCCTGAGTTACATCCTGTATTATACTCCAGAGCTGCACTCACTATTCTGCTGGTGCAGTCACTGTGTACATACATTACTTATCCTGTACTGATCCTGAGTTACATCCTGTATTATACTCCAGAGCTGCACTCACTATTCTGCAGCTTCAGAGCTAAAATCTCCCAGTGCTCAGTGTCTGCTGAGACCTGGAGTAGGTGAGTTGCATTTTGGAAGTGTTTTTACCCACTTTGCTGTAGGTTAGGAACCCGACCCTTAGTTACTTCAGCTCAGCTGTTAGTAGGTTGTCTGTGTGAAGGTTGTCTGCAGCTGCAGCCTGTAACTGGGACCAGTAGGAGTTTAGAGGAAGATAAACCTTGTCCAGAGACGAGCAGCTGCGTGTGACGCACATCTGCTTGTTCTGCATTCCTTCCAATTAAACAGTGCACCCGCCACTGCTAGGGTACATACCAGACAGACCCTTCACGTGTAATGTGAGCGGGTGGCTCCTCATGTCACCCCAGGAGATGTCACAGTTTAGGTGACAGTCCAGCTGTGATATCGGCTGTGAAGCTCCATCTCCTGAGCACTGGCAGAATCATACAAATATGTTTTCCAGGTACAACCGGTGCGGGGTAGGTGTCCAGCAGATGAATCCCTTCCTTCAGGTTAATCTAGAACAGGGATGGCCAACCTCAGGGCTCTCCTGCTGCTGCAAAACTACAACTCCCAGCATGCCCAGACAGTCTACAGCAGGGCATGGTGGGAATTGTAGTTTTACAACAGCTGGAGAGCCGCAGGTTGGCCAGCCCTGATCTAGAACCTCGGGGGTCCCTGAAGTCAATTTCAAGGCAGGTGGAGGTCCAGAGAGGGGAGAAAGAGACGCCAGAGCCCCTAAAAAGGTCTGGATGGTGGAGCCGTCTGAGATTCAGTGCCAAGGTTGCCATCTCTTCTGATCCATGAAAGACCAGACTTAGGACAAAGAGCGGCTGTCAGCAGGATCCACCCCATCACACCAGGCGCACTACCGGCTAGGGTGGAGCCTGCTGATTACAATGACACCCCCTTGTAAAAAATAAGTTGTGGCATTCTCAAGAAAATAGATGTTTATTCTTTATGCAAAAGAGGCTTCAGTGCCCCAACGGGTGAGGCCAGCACTGGAAAAGGGGAGGTTCTGAGGCTAGGCCCCCCCACCCCATTTAGTTATTGAGCATCATAGGTTGTATTTCCAAGTTCTTGGAGGAGATGACTCTTGGGCAATTTTCAGTTCCGCCATATAAGAGACAATGTGGGTGAGGTTACTTTTTGCAAAATCCCCATTACTGGGCTACTCGTAGGCGTCAGCGTAGATTCTAACATGAATCTGTTTTCCCTTAGGCCCCCTGCAGACGAGCGTGAGTGGATTAGGTCCGAGTGCGTTCCGGAAAACTCGCACTATTTCGCAAGCAATTGCGTTCAGAGGTTCAGTTTTTTTCGTGCAGGTGAAATGCGCATTCATGCGTTTTTCACGCGCGGGATAAAAAAACGGAATGTTTACAAACAATATCTCTTAGCAAACATCAGTAAAAAAAATGTATCGCATCCGCACTTGCTTGTGGATGCAATGCTTTTTTCACACAGCCCCATTCACTTCTATAGGGCCAGCGTTGCATGAAAATCACAGAATATAGAACGTGCTGTGATTTTCACGCAACGCACAAGTCATGCGTGAAAAACAACGCTCATGTACACAGACTTATTGAAATGAATGGGTCCGTATTCAGTGCGGGCGCAATGCGTTCGCATAGCGCATTGCACCTGCGCGGAAAACTCGCTCGTGTGAATTAGTCTTAATAGGTATGTCTGTCCCTGTGCACTGCTAGAACATAGGGAATTGTTTAATCACTAATTAACTCAAGTCTCCCGTTCCTATGAAAGGACATCTCGCCCCCACCTTCTTGTAAACGCGTAACTTACCTAGGACGGGAAGCTTGTGCCGCTGTTAGGACTAAGGGAAAACAGATTCATGTTAGAATCTACTCTTAGTAATGTCCCAGTACTACCTGTGTCACTAATGGTGTCATTTAGGAACCATACAGCATTACTGTGTAGGCACTATATGGTAGAACCACTGGGCTACTTTAGAACTATATGATATTACTTAGGGACTATTATTTAAGCCGGCATGTCTTAATTCTTCTTCTTTGAGGACCTGGGAGGAAAAGGACCTTTGGTGACGTCACTGCACTCATCACATGGTACATCACCATGGTGATGGACCATGTGGTGAGCGCAGTGATGTTACCAAAGGTCCTTTTCCTCCCAGGTCCTGAAAGAAGATGAGCCGGGCAGCACGAACAAGTGGATAAGGTGAGTTAAATTTTTTATATATTTTTTTTAACCCCTCCATCCCTAATTTACTAAGCATTCTGTATTAAGAATGCTATTATTTTCCCTTATAACCATGTTATAAGGGAAAATAATAATGATCGGGTCTCCATCCCGATCGTAACCTGGCAACCATGCGTGAAAATCGCACCGCATCCGCACTTGCTTGCGATTTTCACGCAACCCCATTCACTTCTACGGGGCCTGCGTTGCGTGAAAAAAAGCACAATATAGAGCATGCTGCGATTTTCACACAACGCACAAGTGATGCGTGAAAATCACCGCTCATGTGAACAGCCCCATAGAAATGATTGGGTCTGGATTCAGTGCGGGTGCAGTGCGTTCACCTCACACATTGCACCCGCGCGGAATTCTCGCCCCGTGTGAAAGGGGCCTAATACTGTCCAGAGCACACACTTACATGATGGTCACTGTTGTAGACGCCCGGGGCACATTCTTACATGATGGTCCATGTTGTACACCCCAAAGGCACACTCTTAGGGCTCTTTCACACGAGCGGATGCCGTGCAGGTAAAAAAAAAAGTTGACATATTAGGTATCGCCGCATCCGTATCGACCGGCTCTATAAACATATCACATGACCTAACCCCTCAGATGAACAACGTAAAAAATAAAAACTGTGCTAAATAAACCATTTGTCACCTTACATCACAAAAAGTACAACAGTAAGCGATCAAAAAGGCGTATGCCCACCAAAATAGTACCAATCTAACCGTCACCTCATCCTGCAAAAAATGAGCCCCTAACTGAGACAATCGCCCAAAAAATAAAAAAAACTATGGCTCAGAGTATGGAAACACTAAAACATAATTTTTTTTGTTTAAAAAAAGCTGTTATTGTGTTAAACTTAAGTAAATAAAAAAAAGTATACATATTAGGTATCGCCGCGTCCATGTCGACCGGCTCTATAAAAATATCACATGACCTAACCCCTCAGGTGAACACCGTAAAAAAATAAAACGGTGTAAAAAAAGCAATTTTTTGGCATCTTACATCACAAAAAGTGTAATAGCAAGCGATCAAAAAGTCATATTTACCTCAAATCAGTGCCAATCAAACAGTCATCTCATCCCGCAAAAAATGAGACCCTACCCAAGATAATCGCCCAAAAACTGAAAAAACTATGGCTCTCAGACTATGGAGACACTAAAACATGATTTTTTTTGTTTCAAAAATGAAATCATTGTGTAAAACTTACATACCGTAAATAAAAAATTGTATACATATTAGGTATCGCCGCGTCCGTGACAACCTACTCTATAAAATTACCACATGATCTAACCTGTCAGATGAATGTTGTAAATAACAAAAAAAATAACGGTGCCAAAACAGCTATTTCTTGTTACCTTGCCTCACAAAAAGTGTAATATAGAGCAACCAAATATGTACCCTAAACTAGTACCAACAATACTGCCACCCAATCCCGTAGTTTCCAAAATGGGGTCACTTTTATGGAGTTTCTACTCTAGGAGTGCATCAGGGGGGCTTCCAATGGGACATGGTGTCAAAAAACCAGTCCAGCAAAATCTGCCTTCCAAAAACCGTATGGCGTTCCTTTCCTTCTGCGCCCTGCCGTGTGCCCGTACAGCAGTTTACGACCACATATGGGGTGTTTCTGTAAACTACAGAATCAGGGCCATAAATATTGAGTTTTGTTTGGCTGTTAACCCTTGCTTTGTAACTGAAAAAAAAAATTCTAATGGAAAATCTGCTAAAAAGTGAAATTTTGTAATTGTATCTCTATTTTCCATTAATTCTTGTGGAATACCTAAAGGGTTAACGACGTTTGTAAAATCAGTTTTGAATACCTTGAGGGGTATAGTTTCTAGAATCGGGTCATTTTTGGGTGGTTTCTATTATGTAAGCCTCACAAAGTGACTTTAGACCTGAACTGGTCCCTAAAAAGTTGGTTTTTGAAAATTTCTGAGAAATTTCAAGATTTACTTCTAAACTTCTAAGCCTTGTAACGTCCCCAAAAAATAAAATGTCATTCCCAAAATGATCCAAACATCATGAAGACATATGGGAAATGTAAAGTGATAACTATTTTTGTAGGTATTAATATGTATCATAGAAGTAGAGAAATTGAAACTTTGAAATTTGCAAATTCTTCTAAATTTTTGGCAAATTTGGTATTTTTTTTTATAAATAAAAATGATTTTTCTTTTTACTCCATTTTACCAGTGTCATGAAGTACGATATGTGACGAGAAAACAATCTCAGAATGGCCTGGATAAGTCAAAGCGTTTTAAAGTTATCACCACTTAAAGTGACACTGGTCAGATTTGCAAAAAATGGCCGGGTCCTGAAGGTGAAAATGAGCCCGGTCCTTAAAGTGAAATAAGGCTGTGTCCTTAAGGAGTTAAAGGAGCCAAAAGACTGCAACCTAGGATCCTGAGCCCTATACCTCAGTGGGATCTGTCCGTCGTGCCCAGTGGGTTATGCTCTCCCCCCTTTGAGCCCCTTCAATGCATGGATTTAAAATTCTTATCTTGTAAAACCTGTTTTTTGCTGGCCATTACTTCAGCAAAGAGAGTCGGAGAATTGCAGGCCTTGGCTGCTGTGGAGCCATGTACTATATTCTTACCGGATAGAGTCCTCCTGTGGTTTCTCCCTACCTTTGTTCCTAAGGTTCCTTCTTTCCGCAATTTAAACTAGGTCATTTCTTTACCTGTTTTTTATCCGTCTCCAGTGTCG
Source organism: Bufo bufo (assembly GCF_905171765.1). NCBI lineage: Eukaryota > Metazoa > Chordata > Amphibia > Anura > Bufonidae > Bufo > Bufo bufo. The sequence continues at coordinate 145,486,274 of NC_053398.1, read as the reverse complement.
GAAGAAGAGCAGATCCTACAGACCCTAGACGTTGCCAGAATTATGAGAATGTACCTAGAAAGAACTAAAGACTTTCGAAGAGCCGAGAATTTTTTAATTCTTTTTGCCGGAGGGAACAAAGGTCGTAAAACGTCTAAACCGACATTAAGCCGTTGGATCAAAGAAGCCGTCAGAGAAGCTTTTGTCGCTCAGGGGTTGACTCCCCCGGCTTTTGTCCACGCTCATTCTACCCGAGCGATAGCTGCCTCTGCGACTGAGAGGAGCCCAGCACCTTTGGAGCACATTTGTGCTGCGGCCTCAGGGAGTTCCCACTCTACATTTGTAAGCCATTAAGGAGTTCAGAACACACCGCCTTTGGCAGGTCGGTCTTGAATTCAGTTCAGCTGGAGGACCCTCCCTCATAGGTTCTCTTCTTGCTAAGTCCCCAGTTGTGCTGCTGTTGGGACATAAGGGAATTGTTAATTTCTAACGATAATTTGTTTTCCCTTAGTCCTAACAGCAGCACGCGTATATCCCTCCCTCTAATTTTTTGTTTGTTTATTACTTAACATTTCGCATGGTGTGTGTGTTTTGGGAGGTCTTTATAGGGGCCTAATTGGTTAATTATAACTTTATTTTGATTTAATTAATAAAAGTTCCACCTGTTCTGATTGTCCACAGGGGCAGTAATACCCCAGCTGTGCTGCTGTTAGGACTAAGGGAAAACAAATTATCGTTAGAAATTAACGATAATGCTCCGTGCCTCTCTCTGATCTTTTTACTACAAAATCACAATGAGATAAAGGCTCTCTTTCACGCAGCGGATTACCTGCACGGGATCCGCTCGTGTGAAAGAGCCCTTACATGATGGTGACTGTCATACACCCCCGGGGTCCACTTACATGATGGTGACCCTCATATACCCCTGTGGTCCACTTACATGATGGTGAGCGTCATTGTTCCCCAGGGCACACTCTTACATGATGGTGACTGTCATACACCCCTACATGATGGTGAGTGTAGTTCTTCCCTGTGCCACACACTTACATGATGGTGACAGTAAAACACCCCAGGGCACACTCTTACATGATGGTGACCATTGTACACCCCAGAGGCACACTCTTGATGATGACTGTCATACACCCCCGGGGCACTCTTACATGAAGGTGAGTGTAGTTCTTCCCTGTGCCACACACTTACATGATGGTGACCCTCATACACCCCCGGGGCACTCTTACATGATGGTGACTGTCATACACCCCCGGGGCACTCTTACATGAAGGTGAGTGTAGTTCTTCTCCGTGCCACACACTTATATGATGTTGACGGTAATACACCCCAGGGCACCCTCTTACATGATGGTAACCGTATGAAACACAGAGAGGAAATGCACCAACAAAAAATGCTACTGACTATACTGGGAAGTCATAAATGCAGGTATTAAAAGCTGAGACTTTCGCCAATATGTTCCAGTCAGGAAAATATCGGAGCCCATCATGCACCACGTCACGGTCACTCAGCATGGCAGAGGGTCCTAGCCGCTGCTCTAACTATGGTGTGAACACGGTCTGGGGGTGATATAATTCAGCTCACAGCCAAGCTTCCCACAAAAGCCCAGCATGAATACTGTGGCAGTACAATGTGAATGAGCCACACCTATACCAGACCATGTGATGGAGGTTACCAGGTGCAACAGAGTGTCTGAACACACTCCAATCTAACAAGACAGAAACACAGAAATGAAGTGGCAATTCTGGAGGAGCTGCTCAGCCCCTGACACTGTGGCGTGTCTTTATATTGGAGGAGCAGCCCCACGGCATGTGGACCGCAGTAATCGACTAACCCCAGCAAAATATGCATACAATGGAGGATGTCGACGCGGTCCACATGCACCACAAGAGCAAACTACACGGATGATGGTAACCGTAGTTCAGCCCTGTGGCACACTCTTACATGATGGTGACCCTCATACACCCCCGGGGCACTCTAACATGATGGTGACTGTCATACACCCACGGGGCACTCTTACATGATGGTGACTGTCATACACCCACGGGGCACACTTACATGATGGTGACCCTCATACACCCCCGGGGCACTCTTACATGATGGTGACCCTCATACACCCCCGGGGCACTCTTACATGATGGTGACTGTCATACACCCACGGGGCACTCTTACATGATGGTGACCCTCATACACCCCCGGGGCACTCTTACATGATGGTGACCCTCATACACCCCCGGGGCACTCTTACATGATGGTGACCCTCATACACCCCCGGGGCACTCTTACATGATGGTGACTGTCATACACCCACGGGGCACTCTTACATGATGGTGACTGTCATACACCCACGGGGCACACTTACATGATGGTGACCCTCATACACCCCCGGGGCACTCTTACATGATGGTGACCCTCATACACCCCCGGGGCACTCTTACATGATGGTGACCCTCATACACCCCTGGGGCACTCTTACATGATTGTGACCCTCATACACCCCCGGGGCACTCTTACATGATGGTGACCCTCATACACCCCTGGGGCACTCGTACATGATGGTGACCCTCATACACCCCTGGCACACTCTTACATGATGGTGAGCGTCGTTCTTCCCCAGGGTACACACTTACATGATGGTGACCCTCATACACCCGCGGGGCACACTTACATGATGGTGACTGTCATACACCCCCGGGGCACACTTACATGATGGTGACCCTCATACACCCCCGGGGCACACTTACATGATGGTGACTGTCATACACCCCCGGGGCACACTTACATGATGGTGACTGTCATACACCCACGGGGCACTCTTACATGATGGTGACCCTCATACACCCCCGGGGCACTCTTACATGATGGTGACCCTCATACACCCCCGGGGCACTCTTACATGATGGTGACCCTCATACACCCCCGGGGCACTCTTACATGATGGTGACTGTCATACACCCACGGGGCACTCTTACATGATGGTGACTGTCATACACCCACGGGGCACACTTACATGATGGTGACCCTCATACACCCCCGGGGCACTCTTACATGATGGTGACCCTCATACACCCCCGGGGCACTCTTACATGATGGTGACCCTCATACACCCCTGGGGCACTCTTACATGATTGTGACCCTCATACACCCCCGGGGCACTCTTACATGATGGTGACCCTCATACACCCCTGGGGCACTCGTACATGATGGTGACCCTCATACACCCCTGGCACACTCTTACATGATGGTGAGCGTCGTTCTTCCCCAGGGTACACACTTACATGATGGTGACCCTCATACACCCGCGGGGCACACTTACATGATGGTGACTGTCATACACCCCCGGGGCACACTTACATGATGGTGACCCTCATACACCCCCGGGGCACACTTACATGATGGTGACTGTCATACACCCCCGGGGCACACTTACATGATGGTGACCCTCATACACCCCCGGGGCACTCTTACATGATGGTGACCCTCATACACCCGCGGGGCACACTTACATGATGGTGACTGTCATACACCCCCGGGGCACTCTTACATGATGGTGACCCTCATACACCCGCGGGGCACACTTACATGATGGTGACCCTCATACACCCCTGGGGCACACTTACATGATGGTGACCCTCATACACCCCCGGGGCACTCTTACATGATGGTGACCCTCATACACCCGCGGGGCACACTTACATGATGGTGACTGTCATACACCCCCGGGGCACTCTTACATGATGGTGACCCTCATACACCCCCGGGGGACTCTTACATGATGGTGAGCGTCGTTCTTTCCCAGGGTACACACTTACATGATGACCAGAAGCTGAGCTTCCAGTGAGTAGCACAAGAGTCATCAGCAGACAGAGTCACGTTTCCTAGCATGGTCATAATCAGAGGTCCTGGCACAGCGGAGGGTCGTCACAGTGTCTCAGCTGTATCGATGACTGATGCCCTGAATATGTTACTGCCAGGAATCTGACTGCCCAGAGGAGTCCACATTATTGTCCACAGTCACTGGATGCCCCAGGTCCATCAGACACAGCGCATACCAGGAGTGACACATGCACAATGACTCCATCACCACCCACATCCGGACTACTCCACCCAACACATGGACAATGAGGCTCACACCATCCATCACCAATAATAATTACTCCATTCATATCCAAAGCTGCAACCGCTGGTATACTGATATTTAGAGAATGATGGGTATTGTAGTATACTGCTGTACAGAGGATGATGGGTCTGGTAGAATACTAGTGTACAGAGGATGATAGGTATGGTAGTATACCAGTGTAGTGAGGATAATGGCTATAGTAGTATACTGGTATACAGAGGATGATGAGTATGGTAGTATACCAGTGTACAGAGGATGATGGTTATGGTAGTATACCGGTATACAGAGGATGATGAGTATGGTAGTATACCAGTGTACAGAGGATGATGGTTATGGTAGTATACCGGTATACAGAGGATGATGAGTATGGTAATATACCGATGTACTGATGAAAATGGATATGGTAGTATGCAGATGTACAGAGGATGATGGGTATGGTAATATACCGAGAGGAAAAAAAGGAGACAATGCGGCAGCACTCTGCAAATCAGACAAAGTACAACAATGCTTACAAAAATTCTGGTGCTAATACTACGCTTATTTATAAAAGCGAGATGCTTGGTCAATGCATTTTGTACAAAACCATCTAAGCCCATCTGCCGAACGTCAAGGCGATCTCTGTTACACGGGTCCTAACACTAAATACTACCTGTTATGCGCCATAATGACCGCCATAAAATTCAGGGAGTTTTGGACCCACATGCATGCTGCATCCACTCTGCCTTTTTCCGTTTTTTGTGCCAAAATGGCCTCCATTACAAGGGATGCAGGTACCAACATGCATGCTGAGCCCACTCTATACCCTTCCTGGTGCTAAACAGCTTCCAATGAATGTAGTGAGAGCGGCTACAGCTTTATACTGAAAATAATTAAAATCAGCCTATGGGGCAGACAGGCTAATCAGATCAAATGCATTGACCAAGCATCTCGCTTTTATAAATAAGCGTAGTATTAGCACCATAATTTTTGTAAGCATTGTTGTACTTTGTCTGATTTGCAGAGTGCTGCCGCATTGTCTCCTTTTTTTCCTCTAGGTCTTTGCCATGGCGGCGTGCACCTGCGTACTGGGAGGTGCTGACTAACCCTCTTTTTATGGTAATATACCGGGTACAGAGGATGATGGTTATGGTAGTATACCGGTATACTGAGGATAATGGGTATGGTAGTATACTGCTACCGAGGATGGTGGTTATGCTACTATTCCAGCGTACAGAGGATTATGAGTATGGCAGTATACCGGCGTACAGAGGATGCTGGGTATGGTAGTATGCCGGCATATGGAGGATGATGAGTATGGTAGTATACTTGCACACAGCTGTGGATGACTGTGCAGTGATTACAGGGCGGTGGAGGCTGGGAGTCTGCTACTTACAAGGGAGGGAACAGCTCCCCCCCCCCAACCCCAGATGTAACCTGCACCGATCCAGACACCAACTCAGACACAGCAGAGCGAGCTCGGAGCTAAACAGCCAGGACCGCCAGCCGAGACCCCCGGTGAGTCCGCAACTGCCATATAATGAAAGACAGACACAAGTGCTCAGCAGCAGCTAGCAAGAGATGGCTGATAACAGGGAGCAATAGATTGTATTCTCCTGTCCTACAGTCATCCTCTCCCCTGAAATGGCTGATAACAGGGGGCAATAGACTGTATTCTCCTGTCCTACAGTCATCCTCTCCCCTGAAATGGCTGATAACAGGGGGCAATAGACTGTATTCTCCTGTCCTACAGTCATCCTCTCCCCTGAAATGGCTGATAACAGGGGGCAATAGACTGTATTCTCCTGTCCTACAGTCATCCTCTCCCCTGAAATGGCTGATAACAGGGGCAATAGACTGTATTCTCCTGTCCTACAGTCATCCTCTCCCCTGACATGGCTGATAACAGGGGGCAATAGACTGTATTCTCCTGTCCTACAGTCATCCTCTCCTCTGAAATGGCTGATAACAGGGGGCAATAGACTGTATTCTCCTGTCCTACAGTCATCCTCTCCTCTGAAATGGCTGATAACAGGGAGCAATAGATTGTATTCTCCTGTCCTACAGTCATCCTCTCCTCTGAAATGGCTGATAACAGGGAGCAATAGACTGTATTCTCCTGTCCTACAGTCATCCTCTCCTCTGAAATGGCTGATAACAGGGGGCAATAGACTGTATTCTCCTGTCCTACAGTCATCCTCTCCCCTGAAATGGCTGATAACAGGGAGCAATAGACTGTATTCTCCTGTCCTACAGTCATCCTCTCCCCTGAAATGGCTGATAACAGGGGGCAATAGACTGTATTCTCCTGTCCTACAGTCATCCTCTCCCCTGAAATGGCTGATAACAGGGGGCAATAGACTGTATTCTCCTGTCCTACAGTCATCCTCTCCCCTGAAATGGCTGATAACAGGGAGCAATAGACTGTATTCTCCTGTCCTACAGTCATCCTCTCCCCTGAAATGGCTGATAACAGGAGGCAATAGACTGTATTCTCCTGTCCTACAGTCATCCTCTCCCCTGAAATGGCTGATAACAGGGGGCAATAGACTGTATTCTCCTGTCCTACAGTCATCCTCTCCCCTGAAATGGCTGATAACAGGGAGCAATAGGCTGTATTCTCCTGTCCTACAGTCATCCTCCCCCCTGAAATGGCTGATAACAGGGAGCAATAGACTGTATTCTCCTGTCCTACAGTCATCCTCTCCTCTGAAATGGCTGATAACAGGGGGCAATAGACTGTATTCTCCTGTCCTACAGTCATCCTCTCCCCTGAAATGGCTGATAACAGGGGGCAATAGTCTGTATTCTCCTGTCCTACAGTCATCCTCTCCCCTGAAATGGCTGATAACAGGGGGCAATAGTCTGTATTCTCCTGTCCTACAGTCATCCTCTCCCCTGAAATGGCTGATAACAGGGAGCAATAGACTGTATTCTCCTGTCCTACAGTCATCATCTCCCCTGAAATGGCTGATAACAGGGGTAATAGATTGTATTCTCCTGTCCTACAGTCATCCTCTCCCCTGAAATGGCTGATAACAGGGGGCAATAGTCTGTATTCTCCTGTCCTACAGTCATCCTCTCCCCTGAAATGGCTGATAACAGGGGGCAATAGTCTGTATTCTCCTGTCCTACAGTCATCCTCTCCCCTGAAATGGCTGATAACAGGGAGCAATAGACTGTATTCTCCTGTCCTACAGTCATCCTCTCCCCTGAAATGGCTGATAACAGGGGTAATAGATTGTATTCTCCTGTCCTACAGTCATCCTCTCCCCTGAAATGGCTGATAACAGGGGGCAATAGACTGTATTCTCCTGTCCTACAGTCATCCTCTCCCCTGAAATGGCTGATAACAGGGGCAATAGACTGTATTCTCCTGTCCTACAGTCATCCTCTCCCCTGAAATGGCTGATAACAGGGAGAAATAGACTGTATTCTCCTGTCCTACAGTCATCCTCTCCCCTGAAATGGCTGATAACAGGGAGCAAGACACTGTATTCTCCTGTCCTACAGTCATCCTCTCCCCTGAAATGGCTGATAACAGGGAGCAATAGACTGTATTCTCCTGTCCTACAGTCATCCTCTCCCCTGAAATGGCTGATAACAGGGAGCAATAGACTGTATTCTCCTGTCCTACAGTCATCCTCCCCCCTGAAATGGCCGATAACAGGGGGCAATAGACTGTATTCTCCTGTCCTACAGTCATCCTCTCCCCTGAAATGGCTGATAACAGGGAGCAATAGACTGTATTCTCCTGTCCTACAGTCATCCTCCCCCCTGAAATGGCTGATAACAGGGAGCAAGACACTGTATTCTCCTGTCCTACAGTCATCCTCTCCCCTGAAATGGCTGATAACAGGGGGCAATATGTTGTAGTCACAGCAGCAGGTGTAGTGTCCCTTTAGGTCTTACAAGACCCGGAAATAGATGGTGTCTGGGTTCGACCATCTCCTAAAAGCGAAATATAGACGGTTCCTCGTCAGACTCTGGGAGGGATGGGAAGGAGCAAGCTGTTTAACTTAATTATCCATGATGGCGGCACCCACTCCGTTGACGCTGGCATCCATTAATGTTGCCAGCATTTTGTCTAATGTGGCTCGCTTTGTGGTCTTTCATTTTCTCAGCTAGATTGATGCTGAAATTATGTTTTTGCAGGAGACCAGACTGTCACTTTTGGCAGAAGTCGTAAAAGCCGGGAGGGAATGGCGACGAGGGCCCTCCTACCGGTCTCTTGCGGCTGAGCCATATAGCGGAGTGGCGGTTCTTTTTACTGCACCTGTGGAATGACGACCGATAATAGAGTTGGAAATGGCGAGGTGTTTAATCTTAGATGTTCTCCTGAAGGGACAAGAGTTGAGACCCATTAACATCTATGTTCCACAGACAAATATCCACATCCGGCACACCCCAGGTCTCTGAATAGGTACCGCCTATACCAGGGCCTGAGGAGGAAACTCGAGCATTTAGTCTCGACCAGAGGTATTTGAGAGGAAATCTCTGGAGTTAAATTTTTGCTGAAAAGGGGCCAGTATGATAGACACTCCTCTTTAGTTCTCGTTAGAGATTTTGGGAAATTCCGCTCGTCTGACCCCTACAGGAACTGTAAGATGTCAGTGGACAGTAAAGTGGTCACAGGACTGGTTGATAGTACAGGCTCCCTGAAGAGATCCAATTCAGACATCCTGCAGGTTATCAGATCCTTCTACTCGCAACTTTTGTGAAAGAGAGATCTAGATTGGGATGAAGTGTCAGCTTTCATGGCTGAAGCTGTCCCTGAACCAGGAGTAGACCCCTCTCATGATGTTTTGATGGAATTGATCAAAGAAGAAGAAGTCAGGCTGGCGATTGAAGGGCTTGCCCTCAAGAAATCGCCAGGTCCAGATGGCTTAAAATCTGAATTCTATAAGACCTTTAAAGGAACCTTTATTCCCCTCTTGACTGTGGTCTTTAAGGAGTGTCTTTCCTCGGGCAGTCTTTTAAAGTCATTGAGGAGGTTTGCCTTGATCATTCTATCGATGGGTAAGGATTCGACCTGTATTGAGAATTTTCTTAGGCGGATTGATCGTGGACCATTGGCAAGAGTTGGGATGAATTTGAATGACCCAGAGGCCACTCAGAGAGTGGTTGCATACGCGGATGACGTCTGTCTTTGTGTCCTCGAGAGGGTTGGCGGAGTGGGGGCATATCTGAAGTGGAACATTACTCAAAATCATCTGGGTCCAATATAATCGGGAAAATTGTGAAAGTCTCTGGCTTGGAGAAGGAGATCCTGATTTCAGTATTCCAGAGCCTCAGGAGTCTAAAATCTTAGGCACTGAATTAGGTCTGGGTGATTACTCAATGAAAAACTGGGAGGGTAGGCTGAAAAAAGCTGCACAGAAGATCCCTTCGGGAAAGGGTTCACTTGGCCAAGGCTTACCTGTTACCATTGTTAATATACTTGGGCAGTGCATGCGTTTTGCTAGAACCTTGCGTACATCCCATAGACCTCTCCCGGCTTATGCCGCCTTGGTTTTGAAGATGATTCGTCGGTGGGGTCTGAAGGTGCGGGAGATCAAGAACTTGACTATAAATTTACTTGACATTAGGGTTTTGTTGAACCATTTCCAGAAGCCGCTGGCGCTCAAAGACTGCCCAGGTGAGGTCCTCGAGGTGGGATTAAAACCTTGAAATTCAGTGAGGATTCCCCAGAAGTATTGGGATCTGGCTTGGCACAGCTTCCATGGGAGGCTGTATGTAAGGGGCAACTTGAAGAACAGGAACTCCGATGAAAGAGGTTGTCCTCGGGAGGAGTGGTTCTGTTACTGTATCTATGGAGTCCGCTTGGTTCTGTTACTGTATCTATGGAGTCCGCTTGGTTCGGTTACTGTATCTATGGAGTCCGCTTGGTTCGGTTACTGTATCTATGGAGTCCGCTTGGTTCGGTTACTGTATCTATGGAGTCCGCTTGGTTCTGTTTCTGTATCTATGGAGTCCTCTTGGTTCTGTTTCTGTATCTATGGAGTCCGCTTGGTTCTGTTTCTGTATCTATGGAGTCCGCTTGGTTCGGTTACCATGTCTATGTGGTAGACCGGTGGGGCCCACACTTCTCATACATGCCAAGACCCATGGTAGTCTTAGGGCTGTTTAACACCAGTGAGTCCATTGCGGTAATCGCGCTCTGTGTGTGAGTGTGATCATCCGTTCTGGACTTGCAGGAGTGCACGGCATTATACTGATTTATAATGCTGTGTGTCTCTGCCTGACCTTACAGCTACAGGATCATTCTGACATAAATCTGTCAGTATGATTCTGTAGAAATAAGGTCGAGCAGAGGTACTCAGCATTATAAAGCCTCGTTCATACGACAGTCTTTGGTCAATGATTTCCATCAGTGATTGTGAGCAGGGATGAGCAAACCCATGGATGTTTGGGTTTGACGGGGTCATCCCATCTTCGGTTTAAAGTTCGGGTCTGGTACCCAAACTTGACCCCGAACTCCATTGAAGTCAATAGGGACCCGAATTTTAGGGCTGTGAAATGGCTTCAGACTCAGCGGCACCAACCACCCATCAGTCTGTTTTTCCCTCATGCCCGCCCACGGCTCCTGCGCGGTGTGGGGTCTTTCCCCCAAACATATGAGTTTCAGAACGGCTTGCTGTCCCCCTGGCTGTGCTGAAGTTGGTGGTGCAGGTGTTGCGCTGATGTGATGAGGAGGCGGTAGAGGAGGAAGAGGAGGAGGAAGAGGAGCAGGAGGAGGAGCCACCGAGTAAATGTCCAGCAATCCTCGGTGGCGGTAGGGTGTGCATCAAACCACTGTCCGCCTCAGGCCCAGCCGCCAATTCATTTACCCAGTGGGCAGTTAGGGAGATAGAACGTCTCTACCAGTGCTTACTAGTCCACGTATCAGTGGTTATGTGGACCTTGCCACTGATGACGTTGCGCAGCTCAGATGTAGCCCTGCAGTCTAGCAGAGGGTTAATGGGTCTGCATGATTCTCCATTATCAGATCTCGTACCAGCTCCGGCCAGTGCAAGGCAAGACCCGCCCGAATAATTATCTGATTATTACATACAGATGCTGGAAAATCCTGTCAGTTACAGAACGATGTAATGTACTGGAAAAAAACTGTTATATGGAGTGATATGGAGCATGCTGGTATAACCTGGGCATCTCCTGTATATATGTACAGCTGGTATAACCTGGGCATCTCCTGTATATAAGTATATATGTACAGCTGGTATAACCTGGGCCTCTCCTGTATATAATTATATATGTACAGCTGGTATAACCTGGGCATCTCCTGTATATAATTATATATGTACAGCTGGTATAACCTGGGCATCTCCTGTATATAATTATATATGTACAGCTGGTATAACCTGGGCATCTCCTGTATATAATTATATCTGTACAGCTGGTATAACCTGGGCATCTCCTGTATATAAGTATATATGTACAGCTGGTATAACCTGGGCATCTCCTGTATATAATTATATATGTACAGCTGGTATAACCTGGGCATCTCCTGTATATAATTATATATGTACAGCTGGTATAACCCGGGCACCTCCTGTATATAATTATATATGTACAGCTGGTATAACCTGGGCATCTCCTGTATATAAGTATATGTGTACAGCTGGTATAACCTGGGCATCTCCTGTATATAATTATATATGTACAGCTGGTATAACCTGGGCATCTCCTGTATATAATTATATATGTACAGCTGGTATAACCTGGGCATCTCCTGTATATAATTATATATGTACAGCTGGTATAACCTGGGCATCTCCTGTATATAATTATATATGTACAGCTGGTATAACCTGGGCATCTCCTGTATATAAGTATATGTGTACAGCTGGTATAACCTGGGCATCTCCTGTATATAATTATATATGTACAGCTGGTATAACCCGGGCACCTCCTGTATATAATTATATATGTACAGCTGGTATAACCTGGGCATCTCCTGTATATAAGTATATGTGTACAGCTGGTATAACCTGGGCATCTCCTGTATATAATTATATGTGTACAGCTGGTATAACCTGGGCATCTCCTGTATATAATTATATATGTACAGCTGGTATAACCTGGGCATCTCCTGTATATAATTATATGTGTACAGCTGGTATAACCTGGGCATCTCCTGTATATAATTATATGTGTACAGCTGGTATAACCTGGGCATCTCCTGTATATAATTATATATGTACAGCTGGTATAACCTGGGCATCTCCTGTATATAATTATATATGTACAGCTGGTATAACCTGGGCATCTCCTGTATATAATTATATATGTACAGCTGGTATAACCTAGGCATCTCCTGTATATAATTATATATGTACAGCTGGTATAACCTGGGCATCTCCTGTATATAAGTATATGTGTACAGCTGGTATAACCTGGGCATCTCCTGTATATAATTATATGTGTACAGCTGGTATAACCTGGGTATCTCCTGTATATAATTATATGTGTACAGCTGGTATAACCTGGGCATCTCCTGTATATAATTATATATGTACAGCTGGTATAACCTGGGCATCTCCTGTATATAATTATATATGTACAGCTGGTATAACCTGGGCATCTCCTGTATATAATTATATATGTACAGCTGGTATAACCTGGGCATCTCCTGTATATAATTATATATGTACAGCTGGTATAACCTGGGCATCTCCTGTATATAATTATATATGTACAGCTGGTATAAGACATCTTGTATACAGTGATATGGACTAAAGGGTTAAATAACCTCATCAGCTTTGCTTCATAATCGAGCCTTTCATGTGTTGGAGTGGGTGAGCGCTGCGGGGCTCTAAGTGGGGGTCTGTGGGCTCTGGGTGGGGGTCTGTTGGCTCTGCGGGGCTCTGGGTGGGGCTCTGTGGGCTCTGGGTGGGGGTCTGTGGAGCTCTTTGGGTCTGACACATGTATTTTAGTTTCACTTTTCGTTCTTCAGCAGGGCGGCCGCTGATCTGGACACGTGTGAGTGCCATGGCCATGCAGAGAGGAGTCATCTTCTTCCTTTGTGAGTATTATGTCTCCTCAGAAGACACTTCTAGTCCTGCGGGCCCCTCTACAGTCCTGCCACTGGGGCCACACTTTACTCAGTCCTTCCTTCCTTCCCACAATTCTCTCCTCTCCACTACCTGGGGTTAGGCCATAGTTCTGTTCATCCTGCCCGTCTTAGTTCATGAATAGAATGACAGATTATCTGTGAAGACTGACACACTGATAGAGCAGTAAAGATGATGGATGAGACTAGCGGTGATGTCACTGTACATCGGTGATGTCGGATGTAAAGCGGTGATGTCACTGTACATCGGTGATGTCGGATGTATAGCGGTGATGTCACTGTACATCGGTGATGTCGGATGTATATCGGTAATGTCACTGTACAGAGGTGACGGTTGGGTGTATATCGGTGATGTGATGTCGGGTGTATAGCGGTGATGTCACTGTACTTAGGTGATGTCGGGTGTATGGAGGTGATGTCGGGTGTATAGCGGTGATGTCACTGTACGGAGGTGATGGTTGTGTGTATAGCGATGATGTCACTGTACGGAGGTGACAGTTGGGTGTATATCGGTGATGTCACTGTACGGAGGTGACGGTTGGGTGTATATCGATGATGTCACTGTACGGAGGTGATGTCACTGTATGCAGGTGATGTCACTGTACATAGGTGATGTCGGGTGTATAACGGTGATGTCACTGTACAGAGGTGATGTCGGGTGTATAGCGGCGATGTCACTGTACGGAGGTGACGGTTGGGTGTATAGCGGTGATGTCACTGTACAGAGGTGATGTCGGGTGTATAGCGGTGATGTCACTGTACATAGGTGATGTCACTGTATATAGAAACATAGAAACATAGAATGTGTCGGCAGATAAGAACCATTTGGCCCATCTAGTCTGCCCAATATACTGAATACTATGGATAGCCCCTGGCCCTATCTTATATGAAGGATAGCCTTATGCCTATCCCATGCATGCTTCACTGTATTTGCAGCTACCACTTCTGCAGGAAGGCTATTCCATGCATCCACTACTCTCTCAGTAAAGTAATACTTCCTTATATTACTTTTAAACCTTTGCCCCTCTAATTTAAAACTGTGTCCTCTTGTGGTAGTTTTTCTTCTTTTAAATATGCTCTCCTCCTTTACCGAGTTGATTCCCTTTATGTATTTAAAAGTTTCTATCATATCCCCTCTGTCTCTTCTTTCTTCCAAGCTATACTGTACATATTAAGGTCCTTTAACCTTTCCTGGTAAGTTTTATCCTGCAATCCATGTACTAGTTTAGTAGCTCTTCTCTGAACTCTCTCTAGAGTATCTATATCCTTCTGGAGATATGGCCTCCAGTACTGCGCACAATACTCCAAGTGAGGTCTCACCAGTGTTCTGTACAGCGGCATAAGCACTTCACTCTTTCTACTGCTTATACCTCTCCCTATACATCCAAGCATTCTGCTGGCATTTCGTGCTGCTCTATTACATTGTCTTCCCACCTTTAAGTCTTCTGAAATAATTACTCCTAAATGCAGGTGATGTCACTGTATGCAGGTGATGTCACTGTACAGAGGTGATGTCACTGTACAGAGGTGATGTCGGGTGTATATCGGTGATGTGATGTCGGGTGTATAGCGGTGATGTCACTGTACTTAGGTGATGTCGGGTGTATGGAGGTGATGTCGGGTGTACGGAGGTGATGTCACTGTACGGAGGTGATGTCACTGTACGGAGGTGATGTCACTGTACGGAGGTGATGTCACTGTACGGAGGTGATGTCACTGTACGGAGGTGATGTCACTGTACGGAGGTGATGTCGGGTGTATGGAGGTGATGTCACTGTATGGAGGTGATGTCACTGTATGGAGGTGATGTCACTGTATGGAGGTGATGTCACTGTACGGAGGTGACGGTTGGGTGTATAGCGGTGATGTCACTGTACAGAGGTGATGTCGGGTGTATAGCGGTGATGTCACTGTACATAGGTGATGTCACTGTATGCAGGTGATGTCACTGTACAGAGGTGATGTCGGGTGTATATCGGTGATGTGATGTCGGGTGTATGGAGGTGATGTCGGGTGTACGGAGGTGATGTCACTGTACGGAGGTGATGTCACTGTACGGAGGTGATGTCACTGTACGGAGGTGATGTCACTGTACGGAGGTGATGTCGGGTGTATGGAGGTGATGTCGGGTGTATGGAGGTGATGTCACTGTATGGAGGTGATGTCACTGTACGGAGGTGATGTCGGGTGTATAGCGGTGATGTCACTGTACGGAGGTGACGGTTGGGTGTATAGCGGTGATGTCACTGTACAGAGGTGATGTCGGGTGTATAGCGGTGATGTCACTGTATGCAGGTGATGTCACTGTATGCAGGTGATGTCACTGTACAGAGGTGATGTCACTGTACAGAGGTGATGTCGGGTGTATATCGGTGATGTGATGTCGGGTGTATAGCGGTGATGTCACTGTACTTAGGTGATGTCGGGTGTACGGAGGTGATGTCGGGTGTACGGAGGTGATGTCGGGTGTACGGAGGTGATGTCACTGTACGGAGGTGATGTCACTGTACGGAGGTGATGTCACTGTACGGAGGTGATGTCACTGTACAGAGGTGATGTCGGGTGTATATCGGGGATGTGATGTCGGGTGTATAGCGGTGATGTCACTGTACTTAGGTGATGTCGGGTGTATGGAGGTGATGTCGGGTGTACGGAGGTGATGTCGGGTGTACGGAGGTGATGTCGGGTGTACGGAGGTGATGTCGGGTGTACGGAGGTGATGTCGGGTGTACGGAGGTGATGTCGGGTGTACGGAGGTGATGTCGGGTGTACGGAGGTGATGTCGGGTGTACGGAGGTGATGTCGGGTGTACGGAGGTGATGTCGGGTGTACGGAGGTGATGTCGGGTGTACGGAGGTGATGTCGGGTGTACGGAGGTGATGTCGGGTGTACGGAGGTGATGTCGGGTGTACGGAGGTGATGTCGGGTGTACGGAGGTGATGTCGGGTGTACGGAGGTGATGTCACTGTACGGAGGTGATGTCACTGTACAGAGGTGATGTCGGGTGTATATCGGGGATGTGATGTCGGGTGTATAGCGGTGATGTCACTGTACCTAGGTGATGTCGGGTGTATGGAGGTGATGTCGGGTGTATATCGGTGATGTGATGTCGGGTGTATAGCGGTGATGTCACTGTACCTAGGTGATGTCGGGTGTACGGAGGTGATGTCGGGTGTACGGAGGTGATGTCGGGTGTACGGAGGTGATGTCGGGTGTACGGAGGTGATGTCGGGTGTACGGAGGTGATGTCGGGTGTACGGAGGTGATGTCGGGTGTACGGAGGTGATGTCACTGTACGGAGGTGATGTCACTGTACGGAGGTGATGTCACTGTACGGAGGTGATGTCACTGTACGGAGGTGATGTCGGGTGTACGGAGGTGATGTCGGGTGTACGGAGGTGATGTCGGGTGTACGGAGGTGATGTCGGGTGTACGGAGGTGATGTCGGGTGTACGGAGGTGATGTCGGGTGTACGGAGGTGATGTCGGGTGTACGGAGGTGATGTCACTGTACGGAGGTGATGTCACTGTACAGAGGTGATGTCGGGTGTATATCGGGGATGTGATGTCGGGTGTATAGCGGTGATGTCACTGTACCTAGGTGATGTCGGGTGTATGGAGGTGATGTCGGGTGTATATCGGTGATGTGATGTCGGGTGTATAGCGGTGATGTCACTGTACCTAGGTGATGTCGGGTGTACGGAGGTGATGTCGGGTGTACGGAGGTGATGTCGGGTGTACGGAGGTGATGTCGGGTGTACGGAGGTGATGTCGGGTGTACGGAGGTGATGTCGGGTGTACGGAGGTGATGTCACTGTACGGAGGTGATGTCACTGTACGGAGGTGATGTCGGGTGTATGGAGGTGATGTCGGGTGTATGGAGGTGATGTCGGGTGTATGGAGGTGATGTCGGGTGTATGGAGGTGATGTCGGGTGTATGGAGGTGATGTCACTGTACGGAGGTGATGTCACTGTACGGAGGTGATGTCACTGTACGGAGGTGATGTCGGGTGTATAGCGGTGATGTCACTGTATGGAGGTGACAGTTGGGTGTATAGCGGTGATGTCACTGTACATAGGTGATGTCGGGTGTATAGTGTTGATGTC
Organism: Bufo bufo; assembly: GCF_905171765.1. Classification (NCBI taxonomy): domain Eukaryota; kingdom Metazoa; phylum Chordata; class Amphibia; order Anura; family Bufonidae; genus Bufo; species Bufo bufo. Next base: position 145,469,011 of record NC_053398.1, on the reverse strand, counting down.
ACTGTACAGAGGTGATGTCGGGTGTATAGCGGTGATGTCACTGTACATAGGTGATGTCACTATATGCAGGTGATGTCACTATGGAGGTGATGTCACTGTACGGAGGTGATGTCACTGTACTTAGGTGATGTCGGGTGTATAGCGGTGTTGTCACTGTACGGAGGTGACGGTTGGGTGTATAGCGATGATGTCACTGTACTTAGGTGATGTCGGGTGTATAGCGATGATGTCACTGTACGGAGGTGACAGTCGGGTGTATAGCGGTGATGTCACTGTACAGAGGTGATGTCGGGTGTATAGCGGTGATGTCACTGTATGCAGGTGATGTCACTGTATGCAGGTGATGTCACTGTACATAGGTGATGTCACTGTATGCAGGTGATGTCACTGTACATAGGTGATGTCGGGTGTATAGCGGTGATGTCACTGTACGGAGGTGTTGGTTGGGTGTATAGCGGTGATGTCACTGTACGGAGGTGATGGTTGGGTGTATAGCGGTGATGTCACTGTACGGAGGTGACGGTTGGGTGTATAGCGGTGATGTCACTGTACGGAGGTGACGGTTGGGCTTGTGTATTGCAGGGGTTCTGGTTCTGGCGAGGACGGCCGTGATTCAGGATCAGTGTCGGGTCATAGAGCTGATAAGTCGTAAACTACGCCTTGAAAATCGCATCATGTACATGGTGAGTATAATGGCACCAACGGGGGGGGGTACATATGGTCATGTAATAAAGTAAGTGCCCCCTGTGTACAGAGGTTAGTACCCGGACAGCTCAGTCCCACAGAACCATCTGCAGTGATCCACACACCCTCTTCTGTGGGACAAGTAAGTGCCCCCTCACGTATCGCCTGACGTTAGGTGCGGTGTCTCCTGACTTCACGCTTAAGGTTCATGAGAAATTTTGTTGCTGAGGTCACAGGCGGCGACCGCTGGACCAGAAGATCTCATCAGAAGAACCTGCAGTGTAAAGTATGGTGGCCGGGAATCCTGAGGCTGCTGGGGGATAATGTGACCTCAGCAGAGAATGCACCTTGTAACATGACAATCACCCCCATTGTCCTTGAGACTCCACCCCACCATGGATGAATACCAGGTAAGGGGGCACTTTCTTGTTCTGCAGAGGCACACGAGAGGTCAGCCTGGAGGGGGCACTTACTTTTTCACATCTATGTGTTGCAGCGAGATGGCCCCTGCTGATAATGACTTTCCGGCTTATTTTTGCAGCACGACTACTTCCCAATAGATTATCAGCTGCTTGTGAAGCACGAGGAGATCCTGGGTTGTCAGAACGTCAGCAACCTGGTATTGACCCGCCGCGGCCGCGCTGCCCTGTGTTATTACTCTGTATGTCGTGGTGGGTCAGGGCAGGATGAACTGTAATGTGCTGCCCCTTTAAGGACCTTATCCCCCATTTACATTGGTGGCGACAAGACTGCAGGGCGGTATTTACAAGGCACATAAGGGCACGTACCTAGGGATAGGCCCTCAGTATCTGATCGGTGGGCTCTCATACCCATGACTCCCCCCTCCCGATCAGCCGATTGCTGCGGCCTCCTCACAGCTCACCAAGCACAGCGCCATCCATTGCATAGTGGTTGTGCTTGGTATTGCGGCTAAAGTAATTTTTGCCAGATCAGCCTTACCTGAGCTAATAGGGCGCGTGCACACCAAACATGGCTGCACCCTAAATCAGCAACCTTTGGCACTCCAGCTGCTGTGAAACTACAACTCCCAGCATACAAACATGCTCAGCTGTTCATCTAACTCCCATAGAAGTGAATGGAACAAAGTCTCCTCCACAGATGATCCTCGGAGGCGGGTGAAGGTCCGGGAGATTTCCTCCATTTCTGGTGCTGGCGCTGTCTCCAAAATGGGGGATAGTACCTGACCTCCAGGAATGGATGATGACCTGAACCTCCTGGACCCACGAACTTCCCGGACCCCCCACACCTCACCTGAATTTCCTGTACCTCCTGGACCCCCCCCCCCCCCCACACCTCACCTGTACCTTCCAGACCCACCACCTCCTGAACCTCATCTGTCTCCTGTACACCCTGGACCTCCCGGACCCCTCCCACCTCACCAGAACCTCATAGACCCCCGCCCCTCACCTGAACCTCCTGCCTGGACTCGTGCACCTCCCAGACCACTGAACCTCGTGGACCTCCCGCACCTCACCTGGACCCCCCACACCTCACCTGGACCTCCCGGACCCCCCACACCTCACCTGAATCTCCCGGACCCCCCACACCTCACCTGAATCTCCCGGACCCATGCACCTCACCTGAACTTCCTGTACACCCTGGACCTTCCAAACCCACCGTCCTTCCCCCCGACCCTCACCTGGACCTCCAGGACCCCCTGCACCTCACCTGGACCTCCCGAAACCCTTTCACCCCTGGCTCTCACCAGGACCTCCCGTAACTCAACTAGACCTCCTGGACCCCCCACACCTCACCTCAACCTCCTGCACACCCCACCCCTCACCTGAATATCCTGGACCAATTGAACCTCCTGGAACCAGGCACCAAACCTCACCTGAGTCCTCTGCCCCTCAACTGGCCCGCCCTTCGCCTGGACCTACCTGAATATTCTGAATGTCCTGGACCCACGCACCACCCCTGAGTCTTCTGCCCCTCACCTGGACCTGACCTGAATATCCTGAACCTCCCGGACCAACGCACCTCCCGAACTTCACATTAGTCTCCTGGACCTACCCCCCGCCCCCACCACTTACTTGGACCTCCCAGACCCCTCCCACACCTCACCTGAACCTCCTGGACCCCCTGTACCTCCCAGACCTCCAGGTTCTGTCTTCTGTGGCCTGAGGATTACATACAGGGGCTCACTCTTAAAGGGCCAGCACATAAAACAATTCCCTGTCCTGGCCCTGCACACATCGGCGGTGTGTAACTGTCTCTTCCTGCAGGTAAATGACGGGATTACAGTGGACGAGCTGCGCTTCCTGTGGGGCATTGTCAGTGAGAACGTTCTGCAGAGCGTATGGAGCATTCTGCCCCCGAGACATCCCTCCCGATCCTACGTCAGTGACCTGAGGAACGTCTTCAATGTGCTGCATACCGGCGCCCAGGTGACCACCATGAAGGGGGCCTTGCCCAACACTCGTCCACGCAGTCCTGGAGTTCAGCTCTGGGGGTGAATGCAGGAATAGATGTGATGTGACTGCAGCTCTGGTGGTGACTGGAATGTTTGATGTGATGTGACTGTGAATACCCCCGAGTGTTATTACCATTCCTACACCCTGCTACTGTCTCTAATGGGCTAACCATGAAGTCATCTGTGTATTTATTCCGGGTCCTCTGACACTGAATTCATTGTTCTGCTATGTAACTGTTATTTGTTGCATTACATGTTATATGCCTGGTTCACCAGCAGGTGGCAGCGTAATATGGCAGAGAGATCTTTAGATAGAATGGAACTTACCATTCCATTTTCCCCCTTTTGGGCAGAGGTAGGGGTAGGCTAGTCAGGCTTCCTACCACGGGAAGAGCCCTCTTCTACAGCAGGACTCCCTCCAGAGGAAAGCAGCTTATAGAGCACCCTGACTCTTTACAGATTTACAGAGTGCCACGAGGGGGTCAACAGCCAAATGTACCAGAAAGTCTGGACTCCACTATTTCTCCACCTCCACCATTACTCCCCCTTTATTGCTTTGGTGCCTAACCCTGGGAAGCGATAGTATCCAGGTAGGAGCACCGTGACACACACAGAAAACGATTGGGGCCACACCACACCATTTGGCATTACTATAAACCTGGGACACGATCGGCCCTGGGGGGCGGCATGTTGCAACTGCAGCTCTGGTGTTGACTTCAGGAATAGATATGACTGCAGCTCTGGGGGTGGCTAGTATTAGAAGTGACGTTACTGCAGTAATAGATGTGATGTGGCTGCAGCTCTGGTGGTGATTGGAGTGTTAGATGTGATGTGGCTTCAGCCCTGGGGGTGACTGGAAGAATAAATGTGATGCGGCTGCAGCTGTGGGGGTGACTGGAGTATTAGATGTGATGCGGCTGCAGCTCTGGGGGTGGCTGGAGTATACAACAGCAGTGGGGGATGTCACTCCATGGGATTCTGATGTTCTGTGGCTCACTATTAGCGCTTCCTGCTGCAGACTCCGCCCCCTCAGCCGCCATCTTTATAATAAAGTGAGGTCTTATAAATGTCTCATGTTAGTGTATACAGAAGGGTGACCGATCCAGCGAGGCTGTCCTCATGACTGTCACCACCATACTGACTGTCCTCATGACTGTCACCACCATACTGACTGTCCTCATGACTGTCACCACCTTACTGACTGTCCTCATGACTGTCACCACCTTACTGACTGTCCTCATGACTGTCACCACCATACTGACTGTCCTCATGACTGTCACCACCTTACTGACTGTCCTCATGACTGTCACCACCATACTGACTGTCCTCATGACTGTCACCACCTTACTGACTGTCCTCATGACTGTCACCACCTTACTGACTGTCCTCATGACTGTCACCACCTTACTGACTGTCCTCATGACTGTCACCACCTTACTGTGACCCTGCCACAGCCACCACCTTACTGACTGTCCCAGCCACTGTAACCACCTTACTGTGACCCTGCCACAGCCACCACCTTACTGACTGCCAACACCTTACTGACTGCCCACACGACTGCCAACACCTTACTGACTGCCCACACGACTGCCAACACCTTACTGACTGCCCACACGACTGCCATCACCTTACTGACTGCCCACACGACTGCCACCACCTTACTGACTGTCCCAGCTACTGTCACCACCTTACTGACTGTCCCAGCTACTGTCACCACCTTACTGACTGTCCCAGCTACTGTCACCACCTTACTGACTGTCCCAGCTACTGTCACCACCTTACTGACTGTCCCAGCTACTGTCACCACCATACTGACTGTCCTCATGACTGTCACCACCATACTGACTGTCACCACCATACTGACTGTCCTCATGACTGTCACCACCATACTGACTGTCCTCATGACTGTCACCACCATACTGACTGTCCTCATGACTGTCACCACCATACTGACTGTCCTCATGACTGTCACCACCATACTGACTGTCCTCATGACTGTCACCACCATACTGACTGTCCTCATGACTGTCACCACCATACTGACTGTCCTCATGACTGTCACCACCATACTGACTGTCCTCATGACTGTCACCACCATACTGACTGTCCTCATGACTGTCACCACCATACTGACTGTCCTCATGACTGTCACCACCATACTGACTGTCCTCATGACTGTCACCACCATACTGACTGTCCTCATGACTGTCACCACCATACTGACTGTCCTCATGACTGTCACCACCTTACTGACTGTCCTCATGACTGTCACCACCTTACTGTGGCCCTGCCACAGCCACCACCTTACTGACTGTCCTCATGACTGCCACCACCTTACTGACTGTCCTCATGACTGTCACCACCATACTGACTGTCACCACGACTGTCACCACCATACTGACTGTCCTCATGACTGCCACCACCTTACTGACTGTCCTCATGACTGCCACCACCTTACTGACTGTCCTCATGACTGCCACCACCTTACTGACTGTCCTCATGACTGCCACCACCTTACTGACTGTCCTCATGACTGCCACCACCTTACTGACTGTCCTCATGACTGTCACCACCATACTGACTGTCACCACGACTGTCACCACCATACTGACTGTCCTCATGACTGCCACCACCTTACTGACTGTCCTCATGACTGCCACCACCTTACTGATTGTCCTCATGACTGCCACCACCTTACTGACTGTCCTCATGACTGCCACCACCTTACTGACTGTCCTCATGACTGCCACCACCTTACTGACTGTCCTCATGACTGCCACCACCTTACTGACTGTCACCACCTTACTGACTGTCTTCATGACTGTCACCACCATACTGACTGTCTTCATGACTGTCACCACCATACTGACTGTCTTCATGACTGTCACCACCATACTGACTGTCTTCATGACTGTCACCACCATACTGACTGTCTTCATGACTGTCACCACCATACTGACTGTCTTCATGACTGTCACCACCATACTGACTGTCCTCATGACTGTCACCACCTTACTGACTGTCCTCATGACTGTCACCACCTTACTGACTGTCCTCATGACTGTCACCACCTTACTGACTGTCCTCATGACTGTCACCACCTTACTGACTGTCCTCATGACTGTCACCACCTTACTGTGACCCTGCCACAGCCACCACCTTACTGACTGTCCCAGCCACTGTAACCACCTTACTGTGACCCTGCCACAGCCACCACCTTACTGACTGCCAACACCTTACTGACTGCCCACACGACTGCCAACACCTTACTGACTGCCCACACGACTGCCAACACCTTACTGACTGCCCACACGACTGCCATCACCTTACTGACTGCCCACACGACTGCCACCACCTTACTGACTGTCCCAGCTACTGTCACCACCTTACTGACTGTCCCAGCTACTGTCACCACCTTACTGACTGTCCCAGCTACTGTCACCACCTTACTGACTGTCCCAGCTACTGTCACCACCTTACTGACTGTCCCAGCTACTGTCACCACCATACTGACTGTCCTCATGACTGTCACCACCATACTGACTGTCACCACCATACTGACTGTCCTCATGACTGTCACCACCATACTGACTGTCCTCATGACTGTCACCACCATACTGACTGTCCTCATGACTGTCACCACCATACTGACTGTCCTCATGACTGTCACCACCATACTGACTGTCCTCATGACTGTCACCACCATACTGACTGTCCTCATGACTGTCACCACCATACTGACTGTCCTCATGACTGTCACCACCATACTGACTGTCCTCATGACTGTCACCACCATACTGACTGTCCTCATGACTGTCACCACCATACTGACTGTCCTCATGACTGTCACCACCATACTGACTGTCCTCATGACTGTCACCACCATACTGACTGTCCTCATGACTGTCACCACCATACTGACTGTCCTCATGACTGTCACCACCATACTGACTGTCCTCATGACTGTCACCACCATACTGACTGTCCTCATGACTGTCACCACCATACTGACTGTCCTCATGACTGTCACCACCATACTGACTGTCCTCATGACTGTCACCACCATACTGACTGTCCTCATGACTGTCACCACCATACTGACTGTCCTCATGACTGTCACCACCATACTGACTGTCCTCATGACTGTCACCACCATACTGACTGTCCTCATGACTGTCACCACCATACTGACTGTCCTCATGACTGTCACCACCATACTGACTGTCCTCATGACTGTCACCACCTTACTGACTGTCCTCATGACTGTCACCACCTTACTGTGGCCCTGCCACAGCCACCACCTTACTGACTGTCCTCATGACTGCCACCACCTTACTGACTGTCCTCATGACTGCCACCACCTTACTGACTGTCCTCATGACTGCCACCACCTTACTGACTGTCCTCATGACTGCCACCACCTTACTGACTGTCCTCATGACTGCCACCACCTTACTGACTGTCCTCATGACTGCCACCACCTTACTGACTGTCCTCATGACTGCCACCACCTTACTGACTGTCCTCATGACTGTCACCACCATACTGACTGTCACCACGACTGTCACCACCATACTGACTGTCCTCATGACTGCCACCACCTTACTGATTGTCCTCATGACTGCCACCACCTTACTGACTGTCCTCATGACTGCCACCACCTTACTGACTGTCCTCATGACTGCCACCACCTTACTGATTGTCCTCATGACTGCCACCACCTTACTGACTGTCCTCATGACTGCCACCACCATACTGACTGTCTTCATGACTGTCACCACCATACTGACTGTCTTCATGACTGTCACCACCATACTGACTGTCTTCATGACTGTCACCACCATACTGACTGTCTTCATGACTGTCACCACCATACTGACTGTCTTCATGACTGTCACCACCATACTGACTGTCTTCATGACTGTCACCACCATACTGACTGTCTTCATGACTGTCACCACCATACTGACTGTCTTCATGACTGTCACCACCATACTGACTGTCCCAGCCACTGTAACCACCTTACTGTGACCCTGCCACAGCCACCACCTTACTGACTGTCCCAGCCATTGTCATCACCTTACTGACTGTCCTCACAACTGTCACCACCTTACTGCCCGCATGACTGCCACCACCTTACTGTGACCCCGCCACTGTTACCACAGGTTAGTATTTTCAAGTGTTATACAACAGTCACATGATTTATTGGCAGGATTGTGATTGCAGCTCTGGATGTGATTAGAGTATGAGACATGAGTGTGAATGCAGCTCTGTTTGTGACTGCAGCTTTGTCTATTTTAGCCGGAACTCGGTGACAACATCAAGGATGTTCTGGAGCGGCTGTGGACACCGGGAGACAAAATGACGAGTGTCGCTCCGAAGGATCTGCTGTATGACTGCCTGCGCGTGCTGGACATCTTGTACCGGGAGGACTGTGACCTCTGCGTGCCAGGGTCAGCGGTGGAGGACGCCCTCTGTCCTAGTGGGACGGTGCCGGGATGGTCAGCTGCGCAGAGGCCGTCCTGTTAGAGGAGGTGTGGTCACATTCAGCGGAGTCCTCCAATGTGCAGTGAGACGGGTGATCGGCCCTGCGAGCTCTACCGCAGCCCAACCTCCTAGGAGCCACCAGCGGCTGGCTGCATGTACGGACTAGAGGCAAAGACCAGGGCCCCCTCATACCCGGACACCCTGCTGTCCCCAGCAGTTTAACCTCTGCTGATGCACAACCCCCAGAGTGATGTCACAGGACACTAATAATGACATCACACATACTCTAATGGGAAAGCTCCGCCTCATGTATGACATCATTATATGAAAGGATCTACTTACACTGGCATCATGGCTTCCGTCCTTACTGGATCCATGGCGGATATGACTGATCTCATAGGTGTGAACACAGGCAGAGCGCTGAAGTCGCTGACCAAGCGCCTGCCTGCAACTATCTGTTTATTTATAAGACTTGTCTCAAATTTTATATTAAAGTTTTTATATTCAATGAGTCTGAACAGTGGCCAAAATACAGGATCAGAGCCACCAAGTGTCCGCTGGGGGCCACGACTCCCAAAACACAGGCCAAATGTAAAGGGCTCGCCGTCAACTGTGGAATAATTGTGTACAAACATCACCAGCAGCATAGTGAGTGCAGCTCTGGAGTATAATACAGGAGAAGTAATGTATGCACACAGTGACTGCACCAGAAGAATAGTGAGTGCAGCTCTGGAGTATAATACAGGAGAAGTAATGTATGTACACAGTGAGTGCAGCTCTGGAGTATAATACAGGATGTAACTCAGGATCAGTACAGGATAAGTAATGTATGTACACAGTGACTACACCAGCAGAATAGTGAGTGCAGCTCTGGAGTATAATACAGGATGTAACTCAGGATCAGTACAGGATAAGTAATGTATGTACACAGTGACTACACCAGCAGAATAGTGAGTGCAGCTCTGGAGTATAATGCAGGATGTAATCTAAGTCCCTTTTAGAGACCCTCAGGATATAATATGCAATTTCTAAACGGTCTGTGGGACCAACAATCCTTTTAGGGGTCTCTAACTGATGATACAATCTTATCTTTATTTAGTTCATTTAAAATGTACACTTAACAAGAAAACCCATTGTTAAAATGATCAGGGTGCAGTGAGATATGGAGTAGGCTATTCTTTATTACTAGTTGCTAATAGCAACTCTATATTTATTCATTAATGCCTGTCAGGTGCATTACTTGGGGCATACTCCAGTCAGAATTCTCATGAGTGTATGATTGTATCACTCTGAGGGGCTCTAGTAATCGACCAATAGATTCCTCTTTTGTTTGTCTATTATTGTTTTTATTATTTATCTGCTGTGCAGTCCTATCACTAACACACATCCGCCATATGTATCAGCCTATCAGAGTGTTCATTGTGTCTAATTATATCTATGCCTGGGAGATGTTCCAGATTTGGCAACAATTCGATATCTCCCTAGGCACTTGTGTTCTGCAGGCTGATAGATGTCACAGGTGGGTGCGTTAATCTCCTACTAATTTCTGCTGTTATTTTCCTTGGTGAGGATTGGTATTTGATCAATTTGAGATATGCAGATCGCTGTTCCCCTCACTAGGTACTACCTATGCCTGCTTATGCCGCTCATAACGCTCCTGAATTTTCTCACTGACTCTAAAACTAGAAAGCGCTACACTAATACACCCCTCCCGACATGTTTCGCCACATGCGTGGCTTCGTCTGGGGAAGTGGGGTATAGGCCTAGGGAGATATCGAATTGTTGCCAAATCTGGAACATCTCCCAGGCATAGATATAATTAGACACAATGAACACTCTGATAGGCTGATACATATGGCGGATGTGTGTTAGTGATAGGACTGCACAGCAGATAAATAATAAAAACAATAATAGACAAACAAAAGAGGAATCTATTGGTCGATTACTAGAGCCCCTCAGAGTGATACAATCATACACTCATGAGAATTCTGACTGGAGTATGCCCCAAGTAATGCACCTGACAGGCATTAATGAATAAATATAGGGTTGCTATTAGCAACTAGTAATAAAGAATAGCCTACTCCATATCTCACTGCACCCTGATCATTTTAACAATGGGTTTTCTTGTTAAGTGTACGTTTTAAATGAACTAAATAAAGATAAGATTAGCGAGTGCAGCTCTGGAGTATAATACAGGATGGAACTCAGGATCAGTACAGGATAAGTAATGTAATGTATGTACACAGTGACTGCACCAGCAGAATAGTGAGTGCAGCTCTGGGGTATAATACAGGATGTAACTCAGGATCAGTACAGGATAAGTAATGTATGTACACAGTGACTGCACCAGCAGAATAGTGAGTGCAGCTCTGGGGTATAATACAGGATGTAACTCCGGATCAGTAATGTATGTACACAGTGACTGCACCAGCAGAATAGTGAGTGCAGCTCTGGAGTATAATACAGGATGTAACTCCGGATCAGTACAGGATAAGTAATGTATGTACACAGTGACTGCACCAGCAGAATAGTGAGTGCAGCTCTGGAGTATAATACAGGATGTAACTCAGGATCAGTAATGTATGTACACAGTGACTGCACCAGCAGAATAGTGAGTGCAGCTCTGGAGTATAATACAGGATGTAACTCAGGATCAGTAATGTATGTACACAGTGACTGCACCAGCAGAATAGTGAGTGCAGCTCTGGAGTATAATACAGGATGTAACTCAGGATAAGTAATGTAATGGTTATTAGGGGGTCACTGTCTGACAAGCCATGTTACTGTCTACCGGTGCTGATGCAGCAGTCTTCTTGCTGCTCCAATATCATACAGCCGGCTGTCAGTGAATGAGGACACTGCTGTATACATTCAGGGCCAGTAATCATGTATGTTGCAGGAGGATAAAGCCGTCGCTGCTTTACACCATCAGTTAGATTCGTGCAGCAAAATTTTGGCAGATTTTTGGTGTTACTTAGGCAACAATCCCTTGTCAAAAAAGTGACAATAAACATGGTGCCATTTTTATTTTTTGTATTTTCATGAAGAAATCTCCTTCAGTCCATCCAGCCTAGACAGGCCGGACTCCAGACTGATACACTGTAACAAAACAGCAGACGTGTGTAGTCAGTAGTGATGTGTTTGGCTCACTGAGCATTGTCTACATCTTTCTCTAAATGTAAGCAAGGAGTTTTCATTCACTGACAGCAAGTGGAGATCTCAAAAAGGTGATTAATTGGAACATAGAGTTTATCAGAAAGCTGTAGAACTTTCCATTCATATAGAGATTAGGCTGTGGCCCCGCTGTACAGGAGCTGGGGCCCGGGGCCCACCTCTGGTGTAATGAGTCAGGAGACGATTGATACAGTACAGGTTTTATTAATAGGGGTGGTCACAGTGCGGCGTTACCGTCAGCGCAATTCTGAGTGTAAAAGACAAACTAAAAACAGAATAAAATCATGGAGAAAGGCGGCGGCAACAAAACCGGGAGAACGGCGAGCAGAATATGGCTACACATTCGTAAGACACGGTGCCGAGAGGGGGAGCTGCCCCTCCCCCGTAACTAACATCATACAGAATGGGGTGAAAACATGGCAGTAAAGCAGGGGGTCCGGCGTGGCGAGCTTACGGATACACGCCTGTGAATACACAAACGGAGACACGGAAATCCAGTGTTGGGGGGGTGTCTCTGTACAACGACGCGTTCTACACACAGGGGGCTTCATATAGAAAGGGACTGACCAAGCTCTGGGGGAGGGGAGCCTTGTGCTTGCATTCGCCGCGGTCTCCTGCTTCTCCAGGGGCAGCAGGACTGACCTGCGGCTGAGGGGAAAAGACCCCTGCACACGGGGTTAAAAAGAAAAAGGGGATCCTATTCATTCCTATGGGAGTCGCGCCAAAGTGCATCATCTCCTCCCCCGGCGGCATTTATCCCTTACCACTCACGTCGTATGCCCCCCCACTAGCAGAGTGGCCCCAGGGAGGGGTCTTCGCTGCTGCGTTATTATTGCCGGGTTATCCTATTGCTACAATGAGGGTCTCTCTGGTGGGGGAGGGTCAGTGCGGCTAATGGCTGGGCCACTACATGGTATGAGCCCCCAGACCTCCCCCCATCTCTGCCTTCTCCGCTCCTGAGCCTAAGGCTGCACTACTGACAGCTTGGGATTGCATCCACGCACGACTGCCCGGAAGGGTGGGCACGAAGACCTGCACCTAACAGGAATTGGGGGGGATGTGATACCTGCAGTCTCTCAGTAGTGCAGCCTCAGCCTTTGGGCCTGTAACCTCCACAGAGCGGCTTACACATTTGTAGTCTCGTTTTGCTGAGCAGCGGCCGCCAGTGATCATTCGTACCGCTGCTCCTTCCACGTCACTTGCTTCGGCCCTCTCCTGACACTTGCGTCCACCTCGCTAGTCCTCATTTGCGTCGTCCTGCAACTTTCACTGAATATTAGGGTTCACAGTGTTACTGACAGGGTAGGTCAAGGCGGTCTGACGACGCATTCTTAAAAAGGGGCATCCACTCGCCTCCCGATACGTCTCACCCACACACACAAGATCTCATTGGTGGAGGCTGGGATCCACTGATCAGAGACTGGAGATCAGCGGCTCACGTGAAGGATCCGCAGATCATCACCCCTACTCTCAGACGGATGAGTTCAGCGAAGTTGCAGGACGACACAAACGGGTGACGGCGTCACCTCAGTCCACGGGGCCCTGCTCACAGGTCCACGCCGTCATACAACCTGCACACCTCCGCCTCCTAACACATCCCTGCACCCACAAGAAACACCTGCAGAAGACAAACACTACAGAGGGGCCCTGCCTCCGTGTCCTGCACGCCTCCATCTGTAGAGGCCACGTTCACACAGTCCTGCACCTTCGTGTGTAGCCCCTGCACAAGTCAATTAGAACAAACTCTCTTCCCTCTGTGCTGATAAAGAGACGTTCCAGGCCCAAATCTTGAGGCTGCACTACCGAGAGACCTTGTGTGGCTCCAAATGATCATCCGCATCAACATCTACACCTTGCTTGGCCTGAACAGTCGTGCGTCCAAGTGTGGACATTGCTGCGGGCGGCCATTCACACTGCCCTGGAGAGATATCAGAACAAGACGTTGTCAGGGTCTCTCAGTGGTGCAGCCTCAGGCTTTGGGCCGGGAACATCATCTTATATAATCTCTTCTCAAGTTTTATCCTGAACATGTGCAGGTGATAAGCGGTCCCTGCTGCGCGCGCAGCCGCCAGCCCTTACAGCAGGAGAACTTCAGTTTCTGCTACAATTTGCAATGAGATCTCATTGCAGTTCTCCACCTGGCCAGCAGGTGGCACTAGAACATTGCTACATATCTGAATAGTGATCTGTGGCCCCGGCTCCGCCAGCGGCTCTGAAAAATATTCTCTGTCTGGTTAGATCTAAATCTCCACGATTCCATCATCAATCTCTGAAAAAATATAGCAACTGCCCACTACAGGGGGCACATCTGCAGGCCCCCCTCAGAGGCCATTACTGGGGGGACATTTCCTTCATGTGACCCCTGCACACAGTGTCCCTACCATGTGATCCCCATCTACCACTGCGTGCAGGGATGCGGTCCCTTTAAGGAAATGCCCCCCCCTACACAGTCGCACAATCTACAAATCCTAAGTGCTGCCCCCTACAGGTCATGAGTGCGGTGCCCCCTGTACAGCACTGTGGGCACACAGGTGGCACAAGGCTTGTTCTGAATGGCACTAGAAGAAGTGAGGCCTCTGATCGGTATAGGCAGGATCCCCCACTACCACAAGTCCAACAGATGGAGGCGTCCTCCGGCCCCCCAGTCCACATATGAGCCGGAGACTCCAACTGTGCGAGCGGAAGTCTGCCCCAGAAACATGGCAGCCGCTCAGCGTCCAAAACAACCACTTGGCACAGATCGTACAGTAAGAAAGGTTGGGGCCCCCGGGGCATCGTGTCCTGCAATGCTTGCTGTGTCCATGGCCCCCGACCAGTGCAAGTCCAGAACATCTGTCGTCAGGAGCTCAATGTCCCATGACTGCGAGATGTGGCGCGCAGTCAGCAGATACCCCGGGGTCCTGGAGTACAGCCCCTCCATGGTGGCGACTGGTCAAGACACTACATGCGTGGATGAGCCACTCCTGCACATGGGGAGTCGTCAGCTGCCGTGGCAGACCAGACACTTCATCAGAAATGGTCCGCCCGTGCCCGGAACGGTCAAAATGTTTCGGTCAGTCACCAGACAGAACCCTTCTAGCCCCGGACAGACCTGCATAGAAAGGGTTAAGCACCCCCCTGGTCTCTGGGTATGCTTGTGTCACAGTAAATTTCCCTCCCCTCCCCCAAGCACCAATCTTATGAACCCTTGAATCAAGATCACAAGATCCGGGGTGCAGACCGGTCGTTGGTCAGGGTTCGGCGTAAGCGCACTCCTCTACGTATGGATGCCAGCATATCCCCTGCTGGTGGTTCTGACCCGCTCCCTCCACCGGCCGGGGCAGGAATCTGACTCTTGTCTGGAGCTGAAGGGAAAGGGAACTGCCCGTCCCCTAGAGCGTGCGCTCCTGCGACGAGCTCCCCGATCTTCTCCACCAGACTGTGCCGATTGGCCGCCAGAAGACCCCCTCCCATGTCTTCCTCATCTGCGGGGGCCCCTCCATAAACAGACATCTCTCCCGCACCCCCCCAGGCTGCATTGGGGAGACTGAGGCGCTTGGGGGAAGACTTGGCAAAGTCTAGGGGGCTTCCATCATCAGCTCCGAGATAGAAAACACACTCTTCACTTCCAACGCGAGAGCGCCCCCCCAGTCCTCCACTGGGAGAGTCGGGCACAGTGGGTGTTCTTACTGGCACAATAGGGGGGCGACATGGAATGGGTCCGGCGTTAGATAAAGTGCGTCTGACGGTGGGTTTGGTGGAAGGAGTGCGCCTTATGGTGGCCACACCTGGCGTCGAGCCTGACTGCGTGGGAGGAGGTGCAGATCCAGAGGGAGGCATGGCAGTGGGCAGACCGGCTGTGGAGGCTGGCCGCTTGGTCTGAAGCATCCGGCGGTAGTTCTGTGCCAGGCTGCTGCTCCGGGGAACCGTGGACGAGCGGTCAAAGTCCCCAGAGCCGTCGCCGTCTGCGTCTCCATTCACCGAGTAACAGTCGTAGTCAGAACCTGTGCGAGGACAAACAGCGGCAGGTGAGGACGGAATGGGGGAGGGGAATCACAGCCGGTGCTGAATTAAAGGGGTATTCTGGTTGTTAGAAGTTCTCTCTAATCCACAGGATAATTATCAGATCAGTGGGGTCCTACCGCTGGGACCAACAACCATCACGAGAACAGGGGTCCCAACTGAAATGAATGGAGCGGCCAGTCGGGCGTGTGTGGCCGCTCTACTCATCTCTATGGGAGTTCCGGAGAAAGCAGAGAGAAATGAGAGCGGCCGCGCACGTGCCTGACTGACTACTCTGTTTATTTCAG
Organism: Bufo bufo; assembly: GCF_905171765.1. Classification (NCBI taxonomy): domain Eukaryota; kingdom Metazoa; phylum Chordata; class Amphibia; order Anura; family Bufonidae; genus Bufo; species Bufo bufo. Next base: position 145,452,943 of record NC_053398.1, on the reverse strand, counting down.
GGGGCTGCAGGGGGTACTCGTGACCAATGGAAGTCTTTGCGGTAGGACCCCCAGCGATCTGATAGTTATCCCCTATCCTGTGGATTTGATATCACTTCTAACAACCAGAATACCCCCTTAATTCTTTGATGGTTTCTCCCATTTACCTTGTGAGGGGATGGTGTCCTCGGAGCAGGAGGGGGTGGTAGTTTGGGTGCTGTAGCCACTAGAATACTGCAGGGAGTCACGGCTGCTCTTCTGGTGCTCCAGACTCAGACCGCGGGTCAGAACCATGGCCAGGTCACTGGCAGCGGGCGAGACCTCCTCCCCGTGCTGCAAAAGCATGAGGGTCACTAGATACATGGAGTTCCAGGCTTTACATTGCTAGATATATGGGAGGTCTAGAGGTTAGAGGTGCACTTTATATTACTAGATATATGGGGGTCCGGGGTTAGAGGTGCACATTATATTACTAGATATATGGGGGGTCCGGGGTTAGAGGTGCACATTCTATTACTAGATATATGGGGGGTCCGGGGTTAGAGGTGCACATTATATTACTAGATATATGGGGGGATGGTGCACTGTATGTACATAACTTTACCTCCTCTGTTGGTCTTACCTTGGCAGCAATGACAGCGGGGGACATCCGGGGCCGATAAGGGTCCTCCATGCCCGGGTAGCTGGGGCCCAGCTCTGCTTCCCTCAGGTGTTCCACGCGGTCCTTTCTGCGCTGCATTGAACACACTGGCGGAGTCTCATACGGACTTGACCGCGACCAATCCTGTACAAGATAAAGCATTAGAAGTCTCCAGATTACTTAATTTTCCCTGCTATTCTCAAGACGTCTGCTTGCTTTCTATGAATAGGAACAGTCTCCTGTATATCCAGAGGCTGATAGTTTGTAACAATGTATTAGTCTGGAATCTTGGCATTGTCTGGACCAGACACATTGTAACCAGAAAGGAATTTCAAAGCTGTTCAAATTCACTGACAGCAAGCAGCTATCTAGAACTAGAAACACACTGCATTGACAGCGGGCAGCCTCCTTGGTGGGGCCGTCGGATGCTACCTACTGATGTGGGGGAGCTGCACTCGCTGACAGACTGGCAGGTCTCCGAGGCCTCAGAAGATGCAGAGCTGGAGGACTTCTGATGGAGAGAAGAACACATGAGAGCTGCAGGCACCAGCGCCCCCCTGCACATCCCTGCACCCCCGCGGGCACACTTACCTGGCTCGTGATGTCTGAGGGCATGGGTGATGGCGGCTTGGAGTAAGTGGCTTCATGGGAACTGCATCCAGAGTCCTGGGAGGAGGTGCTCACCAGCCGCTGGGCTCCTCCTGTGCACTGCGGGAGGCTGCGATAGCGACACGCGGAACCCGGTGACTGGGGGTGCGAGGCAGCTTGCCAGGAGGGGGCAGTCTTTGTACTGTGGTAAATGGTCAGAGCATTGATGACGTGAGACAGCGGGACAGAATATGTACACATATAGTGATGGGGCCGGGTGCAGGGGGGCTGCCAGACCACTTACCTACACATACTGGACTTGCGGGACCCTGAGCTGCTGGGCGAGGATGGGGGCGTCTGATAGGACCAGGAGTAGTCCGATCCCTTCAGATCCTTAATTACCTGCCAGAAAAGAGGATTATAGCGGACCTGTCGCTGCTGCACAAGAGGGGAGGTAGCAGAGCCGGCCGCTGCAGCAGCCAATCAGAACAGACGAGGAGAAGCTGCAGCCGCCGTCTCTCATTTATCTTCAGTGTCTCGTCCTTTATTACAATCATATAAGATGACGGAGCGAAAAACGCCGGCCAACGGCAGTCCCAGATAAATGAAGATTCATCTCTCACGATGAGACCTTCTGCAACTTCCTAATTTAGGATTCATTTCCTCAACGTTCTCAAGATCTCTGCTTGCCGTGCTCTTATCCCGACTGGACACTTCAATCCTCGGTAAATGATACATGGCGTCTGAGAGTCGCACTGCTGATGGGCTTGGCTCATGGCGAATTATCTTGAGAGGATCCAACTGTAACCAACCCTCAGCTGTGAGAAATATTAAGTCTGGCTAAGTTTAATCCTCCTAATATAAACTAGAATGTTTGCAGTCTTTGACAACAAGCAGAGATCTTGATATGGTTAAGGATTTGAAACCTAACATGTATCAGAGCACTGGAGAAGGTCTCACTTGTGATTTACATGGGTCTGCTGTGATGATCGGGGGGGTTTACCTGTTCACTGGCTGCAGGCAGTTTGTGAGGTTCGTCGCTCAGCAGCATCAGGTCGTCAATTATTGCCTGCAGATGCGTCACCTCCCCGAGCATGTGGATCTCTCCATTCTGAAGCAGAAAAACATACGTCATGAAGAAGAGGCGTCATGTGGTGTGGCACCTCGGCGTCATGTGGTGTGGCACCTCGGCGTCATGTGGTGTGGCACCTCAGTGTCTGTCACTCACCACCACCGGCTGTAACAGTGTGACGAAGGTGCAGAAGCGCCCGCGCTCCTCGATCAGCGCCCTGCGCACCGCCATCTTCTCCGTCTCCTCAAGCAGCAGGTACATGTCGTTTACGTCTTGCAGCGCGTGGTCCAACTGCGGCTGCAGATCCCCCTTTCCTGCAGGAGAGAAGATTATGAGAGACAGGGCAGCAAGGCACACACGGCCACCGCCAGGCGGATGAGGCCCATATACCCAGCAGGTGACACCACTGCGGGCGTACCAATGTCTGACTATGGGGGTATGAATGATGTGACTTTGACCAAGAGAGATCACTAGCGGTAAGAGGAAATCTCTTGGCCACATGGTTGGTCAAGTGCCACTGTCACTCTGTTGTTGCAAGAGGTAGGGTCACAGCAGTCAGAGAGGTCGGGGAATCACAGCAGTCAGAGAGGTCGGGGAATCACAGCAGTCAGAGAGGTCGGGGAATCACAGCAGTCAGAGAGGTCGGGGAATCACAGCAGTCAGAGAGGTCGGGGAATCACAGCAGTCAGAGAGGTCGGGGAATCACAGCAGTCAGAGAGGTCGGGGAATCACAGCAGTCAGAGAGGCCGGGGAATCACAGCAGTCAGAGAGGCCGGGGAATCACAGCAGTCAGAGAGGTCGGGGAATCACAGCAGTCAGAGAGGTCGGGGAATCACAGCAGTCAGAGAGGTCGGGGAATCACAGCAGTCAGAGAGGTCGGGGAATCACAGCAGTCAGAGAGGTCGGGGAATCACAGCAGTCAGAGAGGTCGGGGAATCACAGCAGTCAGAGAGGTCGGGGAATCACTGCAGTCAGAGAGGTCGGGGAATCACTGCAGTCAGAGAGGTCGGGGAATCACAGCAGTCAGAGAGGTCGGGGAATCACAGCAGTCAGAGAGGTCGGGGAATCACAGCAGTCACAGAGGTCGGGAATCACAGCAGTCAACATAGTCACAGCTGTCAGAGGACATAACAGAGGTCAATAGGGTCACATCTTATATGTGGGCCCCTGTGGCCCTGGCCCAGCGGACGGTCACTTACCTAGAACTTCTACAGGATGGAGCGGAAGGCAATGCAAGAGAAAAGGAAAGTTAGTGAGAAACAGGCATGCAAGTAGAGGTCCCCCAACCGCCAATGCACCTTCACTCCAAGGATCACAGAAAAGCTGCAGCAAGGAAACGGTTAAAGACACACCAACACACTGTAACCAATAAAATGTACAGGGGCGCGGATGATGGTGGTGATGATGGTGGAGGTAGAGATAATGGTCTCTATGATGATGAGGTTGGTAATAGTGATGATGATGGTGGTGATGTTGGAGGTAGAAATAATAGAGGTTATGGTGAGGATGATGGAGACAGAGATAATGGTGGTTATGATGAGGATGATGGTGGTGATTATGCTCGAGTTGCACGCACCTTTACGGGCTTTCTTCTGCAGCTTCAATGTATCAGAGGATTTCTTCTTAATCTCGTGGCGTGCTCGCTTGTATTCTGTGAGGAGAAGCAGAATTTGGGGATTGTGATGTCTTGTGCCTCCTGTGGTCCAGGGGGGCTCTGTATTTCGGGAGGATATGACGTGCACATGAAGGGATATGTGGTAACTGCTGCACCGTCTCCTACACTTATCGGGGCAGGCTGGAAGGGCAGAGCGTTACTGTGGGGGGAGGAGGGAGGGTAACCGGGTGATGGGGTCAGGGTGATATAAGGGGGGGGGGGGGGGTATGAGGGGATGGTGTGGGAATGATATGGCGGGAGGTGTGAGGGTGATGTGCTTTGGGGGTCCCTGGAAGGGGAGGAGAGGGGGGTAATGTGGTGGGGTGGTATGAGAGGATGGGGGTGATGGGGGGCTCTCCTCACCACGTGTGTGCTCCTTGTCCAGTGTATTTGCCGTCTTCTTCCAGTCTTCGATCCGCTCCTGCAGAGGAGTTATTAAGCTCTCCAGGAGGGCGCTGCAGAGAGAGCAGATCCAGGGATAATGGGGGGCACTCGGAAATAAGGCTTCAAGGTTACACAGAGGAGCAAAAAGCTCGGGGGCCTCGCTGCCGTGTGTTATACCCCCCCCATCTGCCTCTCCAGAACCACGCCGTGGGGAAAATGAAAGGTGACCTGCACTGGACCCCTTCTCTTTTCTCCAGGCCCACACTATTCTCCCCGGGCCCCTCCTAATCTCCTGGAACCCCTCCGTTTCACCCTGGGCCCCTCATTTTGATCTCGAACCCTTTCTTTTTCCCCTGGGCCCCTCCTTTTCTCAGTGGGCCCCTTCTGTTCTCCTTCAATCCCTCCTCTTCTCCGTGGACCTTTAACTTTCTCCTCAAATCCCTCCTTTGCTCCTCAGGCCCCTTCCCCTTTCATTTCTCCCTGGGTCTCCTTAGCCCCCCCCCCCCGGGCGGATCATCCCCTGATACTTCCAGTACTGTACCCCATATCTGACACTTGTCTGCCAGTTGTGGCGCGATTTGTGCCAGAAGATGAGGCCCCCTGCGCGTTCTTACTTGGTGAAGTGTCGGAGCTTGCTCTCAATGCTGCGGTGCCTCATACACATGCGGGTGAGGGCAGATCCGATGTCACGCGTGGCTCCTGCAAAACCAAAAGGTCAGTCAGAGTGCATCCGAGTCAACTATAACGTGCGGACACGACCGCGGCGGCACTCACCTCGGGTATTGGTCGCCATGTCTGCCACTTTCTGAAAAGCATCAAGGAAGGCGACAGCCGCCAACACCGTGGTCCTGAGGAGACAGAGGGTCAAAGACACCTTGAACTTTGCAGATGGCGCTCTCTGCATAATACGAGGCTAAACCGCCACCCCAAAATATCACCCTAATACACGACACACTGGGCGTCAGCACAGGAAAGTATTAATCAGGTGTTCCACACCAAATCACGCTTGTATGTGGGCGCTGTATGATGTGGGCGCTGTATGATAGACGCATGATGTGGGCGCTGTATGATAGACGCATGATGTGGGCGCTGTATGATAGACGCATGATGTGGGCGCTGTATGATAGATGCATGACGTGGGCGCTGTATGATAGATGCATGACGTGGGCGCTGTATGATAGATGCATGACGTGGGCGCTGTATGATAGACGCATGACGTGGGCGCTGTATGATAGATGCATGACGTGGGCGCTGTATGATAGACGCATGACGTGGGCGCTGTATGATAGACGCATGACGTGGGCGCTGTATTATAGACGCATGACGTGGGCGCTGTATGATAGACGCATGACGTGGGCGCTGTATGATAGACGCATGACGTGGGCGCTGTATGATAGACGCATGATGTGGGCGCTGTATGATAGACGCATGATGTGGGCGCTGTATGATAGACGCATGATGTGGGCGCTGTATGATAGATGTATGATGTGGGTGCTGTATGATAGATGTATGATGTGGGCGCTGTATGATAGATGTATGATGTGGGCGCTGTATGATAGATGCATGATGTGGGCGCTGTATGATAGACGCATGACGTGGGCGCTGTATGATAGACGCATGACGTGGGCGCTGTATGATAGACGCATGATGTGGGCGCTGTATGATAGACGCATGATGTGGGCGCTGTATGATAGACGCATGATGTGGGCGCTGTATGATAGATGTATGATGTGGGTGCTGTATGATAGATGTATGATGTGGGCGCTGTATGATAGATGTATGATGTGGGCGCTGTATGATAGATGTATGATGTGGGCGCTGTATGATAGATGCATGATGTGGGCGCTGTATGATAGATGCATGATGTGGGCGCTGTATGATAGATGCATGATGTGGGCGCTGTATGATAGATGTATGATGTGGGCGCTGTATGATAGATGCATGATGTGGGCGCTGTATTATAGATGCATGATGTGGGCGCTGTATGATATCATTCAATAGTTTTTATAGTTTTTTTATATTATAAGGTTATATTACATATGTTTGTATAACATTTGATAATAAACAGAACATTTATTTCAGTTTCTTCGTATTATTTTCATTTGTCAAATAGAGCGATTGAATTATACTATGTTAGTAATTGTAAAATAATCATTGTGATATATAGTTTTTTGTTGTTGTCAATATATGTACACAAAGACCCTCATGTACATGTGTACTCACACACATCTGTCAATGTCTCATCCATATATTAACAACCACAAATATAGAAATAAATTATAAATAACATTTTGAGTATGTGCGTAGAAACATAAATCTACAATTGTACATACAGGCATCCACACACTATCTATACAATATATCTATATTACATACATCTTGGACTATCTGTATATGCGCATGTACCCATGTTACTCGCACACAATTTGTCATCATATCTATGCATTTATTATATGCATATATATTTGTAGGAACAGTAGTGGATATACAGTGGATATAAAAAGTCTACACGCCCCTGTATGTGTCCTCTATATATACAGTGGATAGAAAAAGTCTACACGCCCCTGTATGTGTCCTCTATATATACAGTGGATAGAAAAAGTCTACACGCCCCTGTATGTGTCCTCTATATATACAGTGGATAGAAAAAGTCTACACGCCCCTGTATGTGTCCTCTATATATACAGTGGATATAAAAAGTCTACACGCCCCTGTATGTGTCCTCTATATATACAGTGGATAGAAAAAGTCTACACGCCCCTGTATGTGTCCTCTATATATACAGTGGATAGAAAAAGTCTACACGCCCCTGTATGTGTCCTCTATATATACAGTGGATAGAAAAAGTCTACACACCCCTGTCAGGTTTCTGTGATGTCAAAAAAAATGAGACAAAGATAAATCATTTCAGGATTTTTTCCACCTTTAATGTGACCTATAAACTGTACAACTCAATGGAAAAACAAACTGAAATCTTTTAGGGAAGAAAAAAGATAAAAATAAAAGAATCTGGTGGTATAAGTGTGCACACCCTTAAACTAATACTTTGTTGAAGCACCTTTTGATTTTATTCCAGTCTTTTTGGGGACGAGTCTATCAGCATGGCACATTTTGTCATTTTTTTGCAAAAACCCTCCAAATCTGTCAGATTGCGGGGGCATCTCCTGGGCACGGCCCTCTTCAGATCACCCCACAGATTGTGAGGGCATCTCCTGGGCACGGCCCTCTTCAGATCACCCCACAGATTGCGAGGGCATCTCCTGGGCACGGCCCTCTTCAGATCACCCCACAGATTGCGAGGGCATCTCCTGGGCACGGCCCTCTTCAGATCACCCCACAGATTGTGAGGGCATCTCCTGGGCACGGCCCTCTTCAGATCACCCCACAGATTGCGGGGGCATCTCCTGGGCACGGCCCTCTTCAGATCACCCCACAGATTGCGAGGGCATCTCCTGGGCACAGCCCTCTTCAGATCACCCCACAGATTGCGGGGGCATCTCCTGGGCACGGCCCTCTTCAGATCACCCCACAGATTGCGAGGGCATCTCCTGGGCACAGCCCTCTTCAGATCACCCCACAGATTGCGAGGGCATCTCTTGGGCACAGCCCTCTTCAGATCACCCCACAGATTGCGAGGGCATCTCCTGGGCACGGCCCTCTTCAGATCACCCCACAGATTGCGAGGGCATCTCCTGGGCACAGCCCTCTTCAGATCACCCCACAGATTGTCAATCAGATTCCGGTCTGGGCTCTGGCTGGACCATTCCAAAACTGTAATCTTCTTCTGGTGAAGCCATCCCTTGGTTGATTTGGATCTATGCTTTGGGTCGTTGTCCTGCTGAGAGATGAGGTTCCTCTTCATGTTCAGCTTTCTAGCAGAAGCCTGAAGGTTTTGGGCCAATATTGACCGGTATTTGGAACTGTTCAGAATTCCTTCCAGCTTAACTAAGGCCCCAATTACAGCTGAAGAAGAACAGCCCCTTGGCACGATGCTGCCCCCGCCAGGCTTCGCTGTGGGGATGGGGTTCTTATGGTGATGGGCAGGGTTGTTTTTGCGCCAAACATATTTTTTGGAATTATGGCCAAAAAGTCCCACCTTGGTTTCATCAGACCAGAACACCTTTTCCCACATGCTTTTGGGAGACTTCAGATGTGTTTTTGCAGAATGTTGCCCGGCTTGGATGTTTTTCTTGGTAAGGAAAGGCTTTCGTCTTGCCCCTCTACCCCATAGCCCAGACATATGAAGAATATGGAGATTGTTGTCACATGTCCCACACGGCCAGTACTTGCCAGATGTTCCTGCAGCTCCTGTAATGTTGCTGTCGGCCTCTTGGTCGCCTCCCAGACCAGTTTTCTTCTTGTCTTTTCATCAATTTTGGAGGGACGTCCAGTTCTTGGTGATGTCCCTGTTGGGCCATATTTCCTCCACTTGATGATGACGGTCTCCACTGTGTTCCATGGTAGATCTAATGCCTTGGACATTCTTGTGTCCCCTTCTAACAATGAGACCCCTCTGATGCTTTGGAAGCTCTCTGTGGACCGTGGCTTCTGCTGTGGGATGTGACCAAGAACATTTCAGGAAAGACCAACTAGAGCAGCTTTAGATCAGAGGCCCTTTACATGACGGCCGGTGTATGCTGACTGCTATCTAACAGGATTCTGAATGTGATTGCTTCATTCTGAACACAGTTACGTCCCCAGTTATAAGAGGGTGCGCACACTTATGCAACCACAATATTTTAGTTTTATATTTTTTCTTCCCTCCACCTAAAAGATTTCAGTTTGTTTTTCAGTTGAGTTGTACAGTTTATAGGTCACATTAAAGGTGGAAAAAGTTCTGAAATGATTTATCTTTGTCAGAATTTTTTAAAGCACAGAAACCTGACATTTTAACAGGGGCGTGTAGACTTTTTATATCCACTGTATATATAGAGGACACATACAGGGGTGTGTAGACTTTTTATATCCACTGTATATATAGAGGACACATACAGGGGCGTGTAGACTTTTTATATCCACTGTATATATAGAGGACACATACAGGGGTGTGTAGACTTTTTATATCCACTGTATATATAGAGGACACATACAGGGGTGTGTAGACTTTTTATATCCACTGTATATATAGAGGACACATACAGGGGTGTGTAGACTTTTTATATCCACTGTATATACATAACATATACACACACATATGCATTCATCCCAAGTATTAATGAATTGGTTATTATATATCTTTATAAAATAAATATGACAGGTAAATAATGTTAATGTCAGTCTAGAAAATCATCTATAGATTAAGGGGCAATCAGTTTGGTGTGGTGTTTAGGTAGTTCGGCTTCCATAGAGACCAGTATTTTTTTTGTTTTTCCTAAAGATAGTGAATATGATGCATATTTATTTTCCATACTGTGTGCGTATGAGACCGATGTCCGTACTTCTGAGATGGTGGGGATTTCTCGGCTTTTCCATTTTTGTGCTATGAGGCTTCTTGCGGCCAGAATTATATGGGATCCCACCGTTTTGGTATGTTGTGGAATAGGTTGATTTTGTAAGAAACATAAAGCATAAAGTCGGGAGATGGTTGGATATTTATATGGAGCATCTTGATTAGTTTTTCAAATACAGTTTTCCAAAAAGTTTGAATTTTTGGACATGTCCACCATAGATGAAGATAGGTTCCTTGGGCTCCACAATTTTTCCAGCACAGATCAGAGTAGTTGGGATCCATATGGTTTATTTTTGCCGGTGTTAGGCGCCATCTCAGAAGGATTTTTCGAGAGAGTTCACACTGGTGCATTCCTTTGGATATTTCATTAGTCCAGTTGAACGCAGATCTCCAATTTTCGGGAGAATAGGTTGTTCCTAGGTCTCTTTCCCATTGTAGTATATATTTATCTTCACTATTGTTAATATCAACATAAAAGTTAGAAATACCTTTCGTTATAGGATTTTGAGTAGAAAAAAATGTAAATACAGATATAGGAAAAATGTGGTCGTTGATCTGGATTTGTGACAAGGAGTGTCTGATTCTTAAATATTTGTAGAAATCTGTTTTAGGTAACTGATATTGGGAAGCTACATGGATAAAGGAGTGTAATTTGTGTTGGTTATTTGGGTCGGTTAAGTCTTTAATTCTTTTTATTCTTATTTTTTCCCAGTTAGAAAGGTTGATATTTGGACAAATTGTTTTGATATATTTAATTGGTAATTGTAACATGTTAATTTTATTAGATATGGGGTATTTTTTTTATATAATTTTCTCAAGTAGTTTGTGTGGCCTTTATACTTAAAGAGAATTTGTGTTGTTCTTTTTTTTGTGGTATAATTGTATTGAGTATAATAATAGGGTCTGATTTTAAACAATTTTCTTCTATTTGAACCCAATGTCTTTTTTCCGTTTCAGCATTTGTCCACCAGTGTTTTGCTTTATAGTAGTTCTTTATATTCGGTAGTCCCATGCCTCCCATTTTCCGATGTTGTGTCATAGTTTCTAAGTTAATTCTGTTTTTTTTATTTGTCCATTTAAATTTGGAAATTTTATTTAGTAGTTTAATAAAAAGGGAATTTTTGATTGAAATGGCAATTGTGTGGAACGTATATAGAATAGAAGGAAGGATGAACTTTTTGAACAAGGCTATTCTGCCAGCCCAAGATAGCTGTATTTTTGTATATAAGAGAAATTTTTGGGGTATAGAAGATAGTAAGGGTTTATAATTTTCTTTATATAAATTTTGACTGGTGGATGTGATATATATATATATATATATATTTTTTGTTGTCCCATTATTATGGGAATGATGTGGTTAATTCTAATTGTAATTTACGAGGAATGTTTATGTTAAAAATGTGTGATTTATTTTCATTTATTTTGTAGTACGAAATCCTATTGAAATTGGATAAAGTAGTTTTTAGTGTATTAAGTGAAATATTTTGTATTTTTAGTGTTAATATTATATCGTCAGCGTATAATGTAATTTTTGTTCTGTTGTGCCTATTTTAATACTTAGTATTTGGGAGTTTATACAAATTGTTTCGGCTAGGGGTTCCGAAAATTAAAAGGAGACAGTGGGCATCCTTGTCTTGTACCGTTACCAATAGTAAAGGGTTCTGAAAGGTAAACGGAGTAATAGACTCTTCCTGAAGGATTGGAATATAATGCCATAATGGCGGAATTTATATGGTCAGTTAATCCAAGTTTGTGTAGTACAGATTTTAGATATCCCCAGTGTATCCTGTCAAATGCTTTTTCAGCGTCTAATGATCGGAAGAAAGAAGGGACATTTAGTGATTTACAATGTTGTAGGAGATGAATTATTCTGCGTGTAGCGTCAAAGGTTTGTCTTCCTTTAATAAAGCCTACTTGGTCTTGGTTAATTATCAAGGGAATAATATTAATTAATCTATCTGCTATCATTTTTGCATATATTTTGATGTCCGTGTTAAGTAGAGAAATTGGGCGAAAATTAGGTGGTGTAGTAGGTTCTTTCCCTGTTTGGGGTAAGGTTAGGATTGTGGCTGTTAACATTTCTTTAGGGAAGGATTGTGTTTTAGCGGCTAGATTTAATATTGTTTCTAAATTGGGTGTTAGCTCTTCTGCAAATATTTTATAATATCTATTAGTGAGGCCATCTGGTCCTGGTGATTTGTCTAGTTTTAATTGTTTAATAACATTTAGGATCTCTGTTTTATTGAATGGCATATTAATAGAGTTGAGTTGTTTATCATTTATTTTTGGTAGATTGATAGATTTCAGAAAGTTTGTAATATCAGTGATAGTTGGTTGAATGATATTTCGGTCATTTTTGAGGTTGTATAATGAGGAATAATATTTTTAGAATTTTTTGACTGTTGTTATTATGTGGGAGCTGTATTATAGATGCATGATGTGGGCGCTGTATTATAGATGCATGATGTGGGCGCTGTATTATAGATGCATGATGTGGGCGCTGTATTATAGATGCATGATGTGGGCGCTGTATTATAGATGCATGATGTGGGCGCTGTATTATAGATGCATGATGTGGGCGCTGTATTATAGATGCATGATGTGGGCGCTGTATTATAGATGCATGATGTGGGCGCTGTATTATAGATGCATGATGTGGGCGCTGTATTATAGATGCATGATGTGGGCGCTGTATTATAGATGCATGATGTGGGCGCTGTATTATAGATGCATGATGTGGGCGCTGTATTATAGATGCATGATGTGGGCGCTGTATTATAGACGCATGATGTGGGCGCTGTATTATAGATGCATGATGTGGGCGCTGTATTATAGATGCATGATGTGGGCGCTGTATTATAGATGCATGATGTGGGCGCTGTATTATAGATGTATGATGTGGGCGCTGTATGATAAATGTATTATGTGGGCGCTGTATGATAAATGTATTATGTGGGCGCTGTATTATAGATGTATGATGTGGGCGCTGTATTATAGATGTATTATGTGGGCGCTGTATGATAGATGTATGATGTGGGCGCTGTATTATAGATGTATGATGTGGGCGCTGTATTATAGATGTATTATGTGGGCGCTGTATTATAGATGTATGATGTGGGCGCTGTATGATAGGTGTATGATGTGGGCGCTGTATGATAGATGTATGATGTGGGCGCTGTATGATAAATGTATTATGTGGGCGCTGTATGATAAATGTATTATGTGGGCGCTGTATGATAAATGTATTATGTGGGCGCTGTATGATAAATGTATTATGTGGGCGCTGTATGATAAATGTATTATGTGGGCGCTGTATTATAGATGTATGATGTGGGCGCTGTATTATAGATGTATGATGTGGGCGCTGTATTATAGATGTATTATGTGGGCGCTGTATGATAGATGTATGATGTGGGCGCTGTATTATAGATGTATTATGTGGGCGCTGTATTATAGATGTATTATGTGGGCGCTGTATTATAGATGTACGATGTGGGCGCTGTATTATAGATGTATGATGTGGGCGCTGTATTATAGATGTATTATGTGGGCGCTGTATGATAGATGTATGATGTGGGCGCACACATCTCAATCCTGTTCCAGACTCCACTGGCACACTGTAAAAAATGCTCAGCTGTGCGAGTTGGACAAGGTCAAAACAGATATTTAGACTATGGCTGCAAAAAAGAACATTCCTATTCAATGACAGAAAGTCTAGATATTGAAAATAGTTAAGAAGGTAAACTTGAAAGGGGAGTTTTATCAAAACTGGTGTAAAGGTAAACTGGTTTAGTTGTCCACAGGAACCAATCAGATTCCACCTTTCATTTTCCAAAGAAGCTCTGAAAAATTAAAAGTGTAATCTGATAGGTTGCTACGGGCAACTAAACCAGTTTACCTTTACACCAGTTTTGATAAATCTCCCCCGAAGTCGATTAGAAAGTGGCAGACGTCATGCAACAAGGAAGGTTTATGACGTTACACCGGCCCTTTAAAAAGAGAAATGTGTCAGTCCAGTGTAAGAGGAAGGGTCTGCAGCAGTTCTGCCCACAGTAACTCCCTGCACTATCACGAGCTGCAGGTCAGAAGGCCACCTTCTGGGTCACTTACCTGAGCTGCGAGTGGAGTTTTGTGGCTTTAGAGCTGAAGTCCTCCCAGATAGGGTAAGAACTCTGCAAATGGAAGAAAGACACAAAGTAAATTATAAGACGTCACCACCTAATATACAAAGTGTACTGCCGCTATAACATGAGCTCAAACACAGGGAGAGGGAGCACAGCGGGAGTACCTGGAAGTATCTACTGAATAGTGAATGCAGCTCTGGAGTATAATACAGGATGTAACTCAGGATCAGTACAGGATAAGTAATGTATGTACAAAGTGACTGCACCAGCAGAATAGTGAGTGCAGCTCTGGAGTATAATACAGGATGTAACTCAGGATCAGTACAGGATACGTAATGTATGTACACAGTGACTGCACCAGCAGAATAGTGAGTGCAGCTCTGGAGTACAATACAGGATGTAACTCAGGATTAGTACAGGATAAGTAATGTATGTACACAGTGACTGCACCAGCAGAATAGCGAGTGCAGCTCTGGAGTATAATACAGGATGTAACTCGGGATCAGTACAGGATAAGTAATGTATGTACACAGTGACTGCACCATCAGAATAGTGAGTGCAGCTCTGGGGTATAATACAGGATAAGTAATGTATGTACACAGTGACTGCACCAACAGAATAGTGAGTGCAGCTCTGGAGTATAATACAGGATGTAACTCAGGATCCGTACAGGATAAGTAATGTATGTACACAGTGACTGCACCAGCAGAATAGTGAGTGCAGCTCTGGAGTATAATACAGGATGTAACTCAGGATCCGTACAGGATAAGTAATGTAATGTATGTACACAGTGACTGCACCAGCAGAATAGTGAGTGCAGCTCTGGGGTATAATACAGGATGTAACTCAGGATCCGTACAGGATAAGTAATGTATGTGCACAGTGACTGCACCAGCAGAATAGTGAGTGCAGCTCTGGGGTATAATACAGGATGTAACTCAGGATCCGTACAGGATAAGTAATGTAATGTATGTACACAGTGACTGCACCAGCAGAATAGTGAGTGCAGCTCTGGAGTATAATACAGGATGTAACTCAGGATCAGTACAGGATAAGTAATGTATGTACACAGTGACTGCACCAGCAGAATAGTGAGTGCAGCTCTGGAGCATAATACAGGATGTAACTCAGGATGAGTACAGGATATGTAATGTATGTATACGGTGACTGCACCAGCAGAATAGTGAGTGCAGCTCTGGAGTATAATACAGGATGTAACTCAGGATCAGTACAGGATAAGTAATGTATGTACACAGTGACTGCACCAGCAGAATAGTGAGTGCAGCTCTGGAGTATAATACAGGATGTAACTCAGGATCAGTACAGGATAAGTAATGTATGTACACAGTGACTGCACCAGCAGAATAGTGAGTGCAGCCCTGGAGCATAATACAGGATGTAACTCAGGATCAGTACAGGATAAGTAATGTATGTACACAGTGACTGCACCAGCAGAATAGTGAGTGCAGCTCTGGAGTATAATACAGGATGTAACTCAGGATCAGTACAGGATAAGTAATGTATGTACACAGTGACTGCACCAGCAGAATAGTGAGTGCAGCTCTGGAGTATAATGCAGGATGTAACTCAGGATCAGTACAGGATAAGTAATGTATGTACACAGTGACTGCACCAGCAGAATAGTGAGTGCAGCTCTGGAGTATAATACAGGATGTAACTCAGGATCAGTACAGGATAAGTAATGTATGTACACAGTGACTGCACCAGCAGAATAGTGAGTGCAGCTCTGGAGTATAATACAGGATGTAACTCAGGATCAGTACAGGATAAGTAATGTATGTACACAGTGACTGCACCAGCAGAATAGTGAGTGCAGCTCTGGAGTATAATACGGGATGTAACTCTGGATCAGTACAGGATAAGTAATGTATGTACATAGTGACTGTACCAGCAGAATAGTGAGTGCAGCTCTGGAGTATAATACAGGATGTAACTCAGGATTAGTACAGGATAAGTAATGTATGTACACAGTGACTGCACCAGCAGAATAGTGAGTGCAGCTCTGGAGTATAATACAGGATGTCACTCAGGATCAGTACAGGATAAGTAATGTATGTACACAGTGACTGCACCAGCAGAATAGTGAGTGCAGCTCTGGAGTATAATACAGGATGTAACTCCAGTTCAGTACAGGATAAGTAATGTATGCACACAGTGATTGCACCAGCAGAATAGTGAGTGCAGCTCTGGAGTATAATACAGGATGTAACTCAGGATCACTACAGGATAAGCAATGTATGTACACAGTGACTGCACCAGCAGAATAGTGAGTGCAGCTCTGGAGTATAATACAGGATGTCACTCAAGATCAGTACAGGATAAATTATGTACAGTTCCTTGCAAAAGTATTCACCCCCTTGACTTGTTTTGTTACATTACAGCCTTAAGTTCAATGTTTTGTTCATCTGACTTTTTTGTGATGGATCAGAACACAATAGTCTAATTTGGTGAAGTGAAATCAGAAAAGTATATAAATAAAACAATTGTTTAGAAATAGAAAACAGAAAATTGTCCTGTGCGTTTGTATTCACCACATTGGTTAGAAAGCCCATAAAAAGCTCTGGTGCAACCAATTACCTTCAGAAGTCACATCATTAGTGAAATGATGTCCACCTATGTGCAATCTAAGTCATGAAGACCAAGGAACTCTCCAAACAAGTAAGGGACAATGTTGAGAAGTACAAGTCAGGGTTAGGTTATAAAAAAATATCCAAATCTTTGATGATCCCCAGGAGCTCCATCAAATCTATCATAACCAAATGGAAATAACATGGCACACAGCAAACCTGCCAAGAGACGGCCGCCCACCAAAACTCACGGACTGGGCAAGGAGGGCATTAATCAGAGAGGCAGCAGAGAGACCTGAGGTGACCCTGGAGGAGCTGCAGAGTTCCACCGCAGAGACTGGAGGATCTGTACAGAGGACGACAATAAGCCGTACGCTCCATAGAGTTGGGCTTTATGGCGGAGTGGCCAGAAGAAAGCCATTACTGTCAGCTAAAAACAAAAAGGCTCGTTGTGAGATTGTGAAAAGGCCTGTGGGAGACCCCAAAATGTATGGAGGAAGGGGCTCTGGTCTGAGGAGACCCCAAAATGAATGAAGGACGGGCTCTGGTCTGAGGAGACTAAAATTGAACTTTTTGGCCATCAAAGAAAACGCTATGTCTGGAGCAAACCCAACACATCTCATCACCCAAAGAACCCCATCCCCACAGTGAGACATGGTGGTGGCAGCATCATACTGGGGGACGGGACTGGGAAACTGGTCAGAGCTGAGGGAAAGCTGGATGATGGTAAATGCAGGGGCATTCTTGAGCAGAACCTGCACCTGCATGATCTGAGGCTAGGATGGAGGCTCACCTTCCAGCAGGACAATGACCCCAAACACACGGCTAAAGCAACACTTGACTGGTTAAGGGGAAACATGTAAATGTGTTGGAACGGCCGAGTCACAGCCCAGATCTCAATCCAATAGAAGATCTGTGGTCAGACGTAAAGAGGACCTTTCACTAGAATAAAACATCTAAACTGACTATACAGACATGTAGAGCGGCGCCCAGGGATCCCCCTGCACTTACTGTTATCCCCGGGCGCCGCTCCGTTCTCCCGGTATAGGCTCCGGTATCTACACATGTTCGGCTCCACCCAGGGGAACCTGCCGGCGTCTCCTTCTCCCAGGCTGTAGCGCTGGCCAATCGCAGCGCTCAGCTCATAGCCTGAGAGTTTATTTTTCTCTCAGGCTGTGAGCTGTGCGCTGCGATTGGCCAGCGCTACAGCCTGGGAGAAGGAGACGCCGGCAGGTTCCCCTGGGTGGAGCCTAACTATGAAGATACCGGAGGCTATACCGGGCGAACGGAGTGGGGCCCGGGGATAACAGTAAGTGCAGGGGGATCCCTGGGCGCCGCTCTACATGTCTGTATAGTCAGTTTAGATTTTCTATTCTAGTGAAAGGTCCTCTTTAAAGATTGCTGTTCACAAGCGCAAACATCCGACCTGAAGGAGCCGGAGCCGTTCTGCAAGGAGGAATGGGCAAAAACCGCAGCGGTCCGATGTGGCAACTGCTCATCGAGACTTATCCAAAGAGACTTGGAGCTGTGATTGCCGCAAAAGGGGCTCTACAAAGTACTGACTTTAGGGGGGTGAATAGTTCTGCACATTGACCTTTTCTGTTATTTTGTCCTATTTGTTGTTTGCTTCACAATTAAAAAAAACATCTTCAAAGTTGTCGGCAGGTTCTGTAATTACAAAAGAAAAAATGTGGGGGATTGGGTCAGCACAACCTGTATGTAGGTGCACATCACTATGGCGAAATACACTGCTCAAAAAAATAAAGGGAACACACAAATAACACATCCTAGATCTGAATTAATTAAATATTCTTCTGAAATACTTTGTTCTTTACATAGTTGAATGTGCTGACAACAAAATCACACAAAAAAAAAAAATGGAAATCTAATTTTTTAACCCATGGAGGTCTGGATTTGGAGTCACCCTCAAAATTAAAGTGGAAAAACACACTACAGGCTGATCCAACTTTGATGTAATGTCCTTAAAACAAGTCAAAATGAGGCTCAGTAGTGTGTGTGGCCTCCACGTGCCTGTATGACCTCCCTACAACGCCTGTGCATGCTCCTGATGAGGTGGCGGACGGTCTCCTGAGGGATCTCCTCCCAGACCTGGACTAAAGCATCTGCCAACTCCTGGACAGTCTGTGGTGCAGCGTGACGTTGGTGGATAGAGCGAGACATGATGTCCCAGATGTGCTCAATTGGATTCAGGTCTGGGGAACGGGCGGGCAAGTCCATAGCATCAATGCCTTCGTCTTGCAGGAACTGCTGACACACTCCAGCCACATGAGGTCTAGCATTGTCTTGCATTAGGAGGAACCCAGGGCCAACCGCACCAGCATATGGTCTCACAAGGGGTCTGAGGATCTCCTCTCGGTATCTAATGGCAGTCAGGCTACCTCTGGCGAGCACATGGAGGGCTGTGCGGCCCTCCAAAGAAATGCCACCCCACACCATTACTGACCCAATGCCAAACCGGTCATGCTGGAGGATGTTGCAGGCAGCAGAACGTTCTCCACGGCGTCTCCAGACTCTGTCACGTCTGTCACATGTGCTCAGTGTGAACCTGCTTTCATCTGTGAAGAGCACAGGGCGCCAGTGGCGAATTTGCCAATCTTGGTGTTTTCTGGCAAATGCCAAACGTCCTGCACGGTGTTGGGCTGTAAGCACAACCCCCACCTGTGGACGTTGGGCCCTCATATCACCCTCATGGAGTCTGTTTCTGACCGTTTGAGCAGACACATGCACATTTGTGGCCTGCTGGAGGTCATTTTGCAGGGCTCTGGCAGTGCTCCTCCTGTTCCTCCTTGCACAAAGGAGGAGGTAGCGGTCCTGCTGCTGGGTTGTTGCCCTCCTACGGCCTCCTCCACGTCTCCTGATGTACTGGCCTGTCTCCTGGTAGCACCTCCATGCTCTGGACACTACGCTGACAGACACAGCAAACCTTCTTGCCACAGCTCGCATTGATGTGCCATCCTGGATAAGCTGCACTACCTGAGCCACTTGTGTGGGTTGTAGACTCCGTCTCATGCTACCACTAGAGTGAAAGCACCGCCAGCATTCAAAAGTGACCAAAACATCAGCCAGGAAGCATAGGAATTGAGAAGTGGTCTGTGGTTACCACCAGCAGAACCACTCCTTTATTGGGGGTGTCTTGCTAATTGCCTATAATTTCCACCTGTTGTCTATCCCATTTGCACAACAGCATGTGAAATTGATTGTCACTCAGTGTTGCTTCCTAAGTGGACAGTTTGATTTCACAGAAGTGATTGACTTGGAGTTACATTGTGTTGTTTAAGTGTTCCCTTTATTTTTTTGAGCAGTGTACATATACAAACGGAAAATACAAATGTGATAGCACTCTACATCCAGCACTATGCCCTGCCTCCATGCTGGATGAGGCATTGGTGTACATTTTGGCCAAAGCGTAATAAGCCACTCACCACGTCAAGGTCGCCTCTATGAGTGGTCCCTAACACTAGTTCCTACCTGTTTATGGGCCATGATAGCCACACAAAATCCAGGGAATGCAGGTCAGCGTGCACGCCAAGCACACTCTGCTTTTAACCCCGTCCGGTGACAGCTTTCATCGGATCCAGGGATGCAAGTACCAACATGCATGCTGAGCCCACCATATACTTCTCCTGGAGCCATGTGCACCTACATACAGGTTGTGCTGACTGAATCCCCCACATTATTTCTTTGTAGTATATATTGGAGGCGTGGGAATCTCCTTGGAGTCATGCACACCTGACCAGTCAATCTGTCCTGGAGGCTGGTTTTAAAGTCAGTATAAAACTGAGTCTGCTTATATAGAACCTACCAGTAGCCATTTGGCTCCAGGAGAAGTATATGGTGGGCTCAGCATGCATGTTGGTACTTGCATCCCTGGATCCGATGAAAGCTGTAATGGCACCGGACAGAGAGTGCTTGGCGTGCACGCTGACCTGCGCTCCCTGGACTTTGTGTGGCTATCATGGCCCATAAACAGGTAGGAACTAGTGTTAGGGACCACTCCATAGAGGCGACCTTGACGTGGTGAGTGGCTTATTACGCTTTGGCCAAAATGTACACCAATGCCTCATTCAACATCCAGCATAGAGGCAGGGCAGAATGTTCTGTAATTACATGATGGAAACCAAAACACAAAAAAAGTCAAGGGGGGGGGGGGGGGGGTGAATACATTTGCAAGGCACTGTATGTACACAGTGACTGCACCAGCAGAATAGTGAGTGCAGCTCTGGAGTATAATACAGGATGTAACTCAGGATCAGTACAGGATAAGTAATGTATGTACACAGTGACTGCACCAGCAGAATAGGGAGTGCAGCTCTGGAGTATAATACAGGATGTAACAGGATCAGTACAGGATAAGTAATGTATGTACACAGTGACTGCACCAGCAGAATAGGGAGTGCAGCTCTGGAGTATAATACAGGATGTAACTCAGGATCAGTACAGGATAAGTAATGTATGTACACAGTGACTGCACCAGCAGAATAGTGAGTGCAGCTCTGGAGTATAATACAGGATGTAACTCAGTAACAGTACAGGATAAGTAATGTCTGTACAGAGTGACTGCACCGGCAGAATAGTGAGTGCAGCTCTGGAGTATAATACAGGATGTAACTCAGGATCAGTACAGGATAAGTAATGTATGTACACAGTGACTGCACCAGCAGAATAGGGAGTGCAGCTCTGGAGTATAATACAGGATGTAACTCAGGATCAGTACAGGATAAGTAATGTATGTACACAGTGACTGCACCAGCAGAATAGTGAGTGCAGCTCTGGAGTATAATACAGGATGTAACTCAGGATCAGTACAGGATAAGTAATGTATGTACACAGTGACTGCACCAGCAGAATAGGGAGTGCAGCTCTGGAGTATAATACAGGATGTAACTCAGGATCAGTACAGGATAAGTAATGTATGTACACAGTGACTGCACCAGCAGAATAGTGAGTGCAGCTCTGGAGTATAATACAGGATGTAACTCAGGATCAGTACAGGATAAGTAATGTATGTACACAGTGACTGCACCAGCAGAATAGTGAGTGCAGCTCTGGAGTATAATACAGGATGTAACTCAGGATCAGTACAGGATAAGTAATGTATGTACACAGTGACTGCACCAGCAGAATAGGGAGTGCAGCTCTGGAGTA